>NC_054536.1:33773945-34073945 GCF_017654505.1 Polyodon spathula
CTGTCTTAATCCAAGCTTACAAAAAGTGGACAGAGCATTCTTGCTGACCTGTGTGTTAAAATAATGCACCACCATACAGAAAAAGAAAGATGTTGCTGCAGATTTCAACATGACCACAAACACTTTAACCATTCTAAAAAAACGGTATACAATAGACCCCATCACCTCACCATTGTGGACCTAATATCGGTTCAATTTATATTTAAATAAGAATATATTCATTAGAGAGAGAGAGAGAGAGAGAGAGAGAGAGAGAGAGAGAGAGAGAGAGAGAGAGAGAGAGAATACCAGCAGCTTCACCGTTCTGAATTATAGCATTATCTAAAAAGTTAACAGTTAAAACACTAAACACAGAAATAGAAAACTAAAACTTACGCCGTGTACCTGTCTAACACAACACCTACTACGGAAGTTCACCTTCTTTTGTGAAATAGTCGGCGAACAAATAGACCAGAGAGCATCAAACTCCATACACCTCTTGAATTCCATAAATAATAACCCCCCCCCCCCCCCCCCCCCCCCCCCCCCCCCAACTAGGTTTGAGACGGGGGGGGTTATATAAAAACTGGTCCCCCCCATTATTTAACCAGCAAAAGTAGACTTAAACATAAAGATTATGTTTCTCACACACGCATTCACGAATTAAGTGTCAACATAATTATGACTATATTATTATAAATAATAATAATAATAATAATAATAATAATAATAATAATAATAACTTACCTCTTTTTGAGAAATAAAAATGATAAAATATCCAAATTCCCAAATGTGTGTTTCCAGTAACTTCCTTATTTGTTGGTTGAGATGTCTGAAAAGCTGGCTCTGGAAGCTGTATGCTCCATAATGAACTGGGTTAATACTGTAAAAGTGAATGACAAACAGTCCACTGGAAGGCAAAGTGTTGGATGGCACAGCAGCGGCGGCGGCAGACTCTCCTCCTGAAGGAAGCTTTAGGAGAGCAGACTCTTCACAGAGCACACAGATTGTTCCACTGACTGGCCGGCTGGTGCTGTCTATATAATAGAGGTGTGTGAGGGGACGGGGGCGGCTCGCGCTGATTCTTGACAACAGTGCCCTCTAGCATGTTTTATTCACGCGATTATCAGAGCATCGATTACTAAACTGTATACCACGGCTCTTCAGATAGTTTTTTAAGTGGGCCAGATTGGAAACAAATTACGAGTAGGTGGGGCAGAAGTATTCTACTCTGCACATTAAGTAATATAATAAATATTATATAACGTAATGTTAGTATATTGAAGAAGACTTACACGAATTACCATATGAACGGTACTTCAATAATGGAACAGTGAACATTTACAAACATTTTAAAATGTATGTGACTTTTTAATAACTTTTATACTAATATATGCTGTTGTATGCAAGAACTGTGCAGCAATGTGGTTGTAAGGTAAGAATGTCTGAAAAAAAAAACAGTAAAAATGCACACAAAAAACTTTCATCACACAATATGTGAGGGTGCCACTTAAAACAAATAAACCTGTGCATTTGTTTCTATTCCATCTCTGACACAAAAATGAAAACTTGAATAAGTTAAAAACAAACAGCCCAAATAACAACATTTTATGTTTCTCCTTTATATGGTATACTTTTTAATGAATAATAAAAAAAAAAAAAAACATTGGATGAGTGCATGATCACACAAAAGGTAGGATGATCAGCGCCTGTACTTTTGAACTTCTAACTGCTGAGCCCTCTGGATACGTATATCCCAAACGTGGTTCCAAAAAGCTTTTTCACATTGTATTGAGGAGGCGGAAACGGCGTGGGCAGTGCTGCTGACAGAGAGGAGCACATGGCGCAACAACATTTTGACTCCGGCACCGCACCACAACAAACAAGATGGCGCCGCCCATATTAAACAACATGGCAGTGTAATAAACAAGATGGCGCCAGCCACATTAACCTGCAACACCCTCCCAGGCGCCAAGATCCGCAAACCCGCCCTCAGGAAATGGCTCGGGCCCATGTAGATGGGACAACACAGGCCCTGCATACCGTCCCCAGGACTACCACCAGCCCTCCACATCCTCTAACCCATAACACTACCTTCCAAGCGGTGTATTTGCCAAGCACCTCCTTCCACCCAGCAGCCATCAGGCCTGCCCCTGCTTTTCAACTAACTCCACCCCCCACAGGGGCCACAGCAGTTGTGGGGTAGACTTCAGTGGGGGACTTTTGCCATGTCACCATCCAGGCTGAAGGGGTCTCCTGCACAGGACACAGGGTCGACTGTCATGCTAGTGCGACTAGATGTCCTCCATGGAACCATCGATTGGAACCCACCCCAGTCCAACTGAAGACAGTGACGAGAGAACTTGTGCCGATGTGGGGCAAGGCCACCATGGCTATCCAGGTTGGTGACAAGCTGATCCACCACCCCATATGGGTAGAGGCAGTATAGGACCCTTCATCCTGGGCCTCTACTTTCTGTGCAGAGTGGGGGAACAGCTAAACTTACAGACCTGGACTCTCTATCTCTGAGGGGGCTCCACACTATCGCTGGCTTTCCCAAGGGGACTCACCACTAACCCCCAACCTTCAGAGGGAACCCAGGGTCCCCTGCCAGGTTGCTACACGCCAACACTACTACAGCCATTACTGCCGCACCCCGACGTATGGTGGCCCTGCAAACATCTCTGGGCCAGAGGCTAGAACAGGCTAAACCTCATCTGAGTCCACACTGCAACCACTAACACACACACACACACCCCCACCCCACCCAATTTGGCATGCGAGAAAGAACAAAAAACGTGGACTGTGATGGATAAACAAGTACATTGTAACACTGATGAGATGGACTTTGTATTAGAAAACTGGTGACAGAGTCAGAAATCACATGTGACAGCTAAGTGCATTCATTTGTTACATATACATAATGGGGACTGATTTAATTCTTAATACAATGAAGGTAAAACACGACTGACATGCATCTGGGTAAGGGATATCCAAGTGTTGACTATACAAGAAGAGAGAAACAAGGTAAACAGATGTGTGTGTTGAAAAATAGATAGACAGACAGCCAATAAGAAGATATGTGGGTTTGAAGATACATATTTTACAGCATAATTGCAGTACACCTGTAGTAAAGGGGACTTCGTATACTACATTTAAAGATAGATACAGACATGTTGCATTTATTACAATCATCTTATTTATAATTTTATTGTCAAAAAGAGGTCCACTTTTTATTGTACACCAAGGAGCCTTCAAAGAAAAATACTCACCAGCACAGGTTAAAAAAAAAAAAAAAAAGCTAATTAAAAAACCTGCAGTGTACAGTGGCTCTCAAATGTATTCAGTTTTGTGTTTGTTTAATCTATACGAGGCTGATGATCAAGAAGTTATTTGCAGTCAGCAGACCGTACATTTTCTTCTTCTGAAAATAATGCACCACCATACAGAAAAAGAAATATGTTGCTGTAGAGTTCAACATGACCCCAAACACTTTAACCATTCAAAAAAAAACGGTATACAATAATAGCCGTCATCATCTCACCACTGTGGACCACTGGAAACAAGCTGTATGCTAACTGATGATAAATAACTGAGAATGTTCTGCGGAGAGCAGTACTTTATTGCTTCTTAGAGTGTTTCACAAGGGGCTCAGCAACTCCATTCAGTAGACCAGAGGTATCTATTTAATCAGCAAATAAACCAATGTCTAAGGAGTTAAGATTCTCCTGAAACTCTGGAGACATCTAGAGTAAATAGAATATAAAAGTTTACTTGAGTTGTCACCGTTTGAAACAGAAATAATAAAAGATGCACCCCTTACAAAAGTCATTCAATAAAAGGTGTAAATTAAATAATCCTGCAAAGTAAGAAAGGCTAGATATATGTTTATTCTCTTCAAAATCATTACAATCATGAACTACTTGCTTTATGTAATTTGGTAGTGAGATGGGTTAACTGGTCCAGTATGAATTTTTATTACTGAATTGAAATTCAACTTTAGAATCTGGGTCACTTTTATGTTTGAAAATAAGTGGGAAATAAGTTGAAGATGGGGCGCTAGAGTATAAGGCAGCAACAGGGATGTGCAAAAACCACAAGAGTTTGAATTTCAACGTTAGTTTCTAAAGCTATTTCTTTGGTATCTGTTTGCTACATTGTTTCATAGTTAAGCCTCCTGTCCACTCATTTATAAAATTAACAATCTTGTTTAATCTGCCCAAAAGTTAGTTGTTGCATGTTCATTCATTTAACAATATATGTGAATCTGATATTTTCCTGAAATGTAAAAGTCAAAATGTTTGTCAGACACAGTTAAGTGTATTTGGTAACACTAAGTTATTAACTTGACCTAAAGTTAACTGCAGTCGCCATTTTGACTCATTTTGATTGGGGAATGAATAAAACAATAAAACTATCATCTGTATTTAAAAAAAAAAAAAAAAAACATTCTGTTTGGATATATGGTGTGATAAGTGTATAATTTTTGGCAGTAGTTCTCAAATCTAAAATAAATATTGAGGGTTCATTTTATTAATCGAGATATGTAGTCATTTTATTAGTAGGCTACATCGCGTAAATATCAAAGGGAATGAAATCAAAGTGTCAGTAGTTTTTAGGATTACTTTCATAATTTTAAAGTAAAAAAAATAAATAGTTACAATTATTGTAGTGCTGCTATATACATGCATAGACCTGGAGAAAAAAACAGTAAAAGCTACAGCTATAGTACTTGACGGCGTGGCAGCGGTCTCTGTCGACTTCATTTCCTACGGTGGTTAGAAATTGATAAATTTTTGTGGTTTGTACATTCAAGAGTTTTATTGTTTTGATTGGTTGTTTTAGAAATAGGCTTTTCAGAATGCTGGGTTTAACTTATCTCAACAGCAGTCTTGTCAATAGGGGATATCGGCTGTCTGCAGCTGATGTCTTGCAGCTCATATTGGGCTACGGGCCTGCCAGGGTGGACTGCTGTCCCCACTCATTCCCTATGGCGGTGGATTTTCTAAACCCATTCATTGTTATTTTAATGTAATGGCACATCATTTGCTAGAATTATATGGAATTTGTTTGCTACTGACAATGATGAATACATTTTAACAGTTGAAATATTTTGTTTTTGCGTTGCTTTGATGTTTCTGACGTTCTTTGTAAAGATTATTCAATTCACTACATTAAGACCAAATGGTGTCTGGGTCAGTAGTTAATTTCACTGCCTTTACTGGTGGTACACAACTACAGGCCAGCTGTTTTCATGATTATAATGTATATTAGTCTAACACTGTCAGAAAATAAACAGAATCATATACATTCAAAATGCTAATTTATTTAAATTTTTTTTTTTTTTTTTTTTTTTTTTAATCTCCAAATCTCGATCTAGTCAGCTACGACAAAAGAGCCTTTGACCTTTGTTTGTGTTGAGCGACAGCCACTAAGCAAGTCAGCAAGTCTGTCTCTGAGCCAAACTGGTGATGAAAACAAGTTAAGGTGCAGAGCGTCCTTATTATAAACTTCAAAAATACATACCACTGAAGCGATTGTGTCCGTCAGTGAAGGCTCTATCGTGTGGTATTTGACCACGACTGTAGGTGTAGTTGTGTAGAAAAATGCACAGTCTCTTCTTAATTGTGCCTCAGCAGAGTAGTTTTTATTCAGTAGAAATCTTCATAGTATTACAGCACGTTTAGAATAACATACTGGGTAAATTCCACGATACAGAGGATCACAAAGGAGCCCCCTTTTCATTTGATATTTATAGCCACTACTAACTCACAGCCTCCTCCAGGCTCCTCTAATGGTTACCATACTTATCTGATAACATGGGATGTACCCAATAGAATATTCAAGGGCACTCTCCTATGCAAGCAGAAAAACACAACCCATGCACCTCCAGCCCCAAGCAGACTAAACCAATTTCAACTGTCAGTGGAATCTTACCCAATATGCATACCAATTTCACACACATTCCCCTTGTTGCTGTTTCTTATATATAACTTACAGGCTACAGCAGTTAATAAACCCACCCACATTTCCTGCAACTGAACTGTACAACTTGTTTCATATAAGCTTATATGTGTGCAAGGCCACCCTGGTCTATATTGATACCTGCGTTTCTGGATTAAGACCAACACCAAGAATATTTAGACATCAGCCAACGCATTGCACATCGTCAACAGTTAAAATGAGTATACATAGAATTAATACAGCAAGTATTATTTCCAATAAAACGAATATCATTATACCGTGTTTTACTGGCTCAATTGAAAAAAGGTACTCACAATTACTTTGGTTAGTAGAATTCTTCCATTTGCATCCCAGATAAGATTTTACTCTATCACCCCTACACTTAATTATAGTTAGGCCTATATTACATCCCTCTAAGCTTTCAACTTCAAGTTTTTGTCTATTATTTAGTATTATCATGCAGTGTCCTCTGTGAACAGATAGTATGGAATGTTTCAGAACCTTGTAGTAGCTCCCCCACGCCTCGCCCTGAAACCTGTCTGCAAACTGACACGTAGACACGTAAACTTTATTGGTGTATGAATAAGCTACCAGGCCATTTTTGACATACAGTAACTAGAGTTATCTGTCCTGAGGCGAGGGCGCTAAATAAAGTCAAGGTCAAGAACCACATGGTAAATCCTTCAGCAAGAGGGCACTATCACTATTAGAAAGTAGGTATCTCTGTCAATGATATAAATAGCACATTACTGGTATCGGTAAAATTAATAAACAAGGCTCAATGACCTACATCCACAGCACGTAGAATATATCAATTAGGGCTTCCGATTTTTGGTTTTAACCAATAAAAACAAATAAAACACCCCTGATACAAAAACAATGAAGATCGATGTATAGCCAATAAACATCGGAAAAACACTGGACATGGTTACTCTATTGTGCTGACCACAAAATAAATACTACAAAAAACAACAAAAACAAACTGCCTTTACCAGTGCAGTTGGGCAGTGTCCCTCCTTCCTGACTTGTACCTATCACGGATTCGTTCTGAATACTTTAAACCCACCCCAACTACAGAGTAGCAGCAAATTCCTACATTTCTATTGGAGACTCCGCTATTTAAAATGAGACTACAATTAGAAGGCTTGTTTGCAGGATTTAAAGTTGTATTACAGTTAAGAGAGGGAGAATTTAAAACAGAATTGCAAATTGTGGTGAAATGTAAAATTATCTAGACACACAAAAACCCCAGAAGAATGTTCTAAGATTTAGTATGTAAGTTCTGTCAAGTTACTATACATATTGTGACAGTAAAAATCAGCCAAGCATTTTGGAAAGTAACCAAAAACAATAATTTCATACGGTGTATAAAAATTGCAAGCCCTGAGAATTTTTTTTTTACATAAAACTCAAAAATAACTAAAAATAAGCACTGAAAAATGAAATTAATAAAAAAAAAAATTTGAAAAATAGAAGCCCTAATCATAATAAAATGTCAATGCAAAGTTTAATCATTCTGGCGAGGCGTTTCCAAGATATAGGGATCACAGCACAAACACAAGTGTAAGCACGAAAGTCGCTTTGCCCAGATTCTGTGGTGCATAATTAAACGAAAACGAAAATGTAAAAAAAAAAAAATAAATAAAATATATAAAATTGGTATTCTGAAGAAATTTCTTGCACCCTTATACATCGCCTGCCCCATCGCCACGGGTAAGCACACATTTCTGGACGTGGTATCATTACATAAACGCCCAAGCGATTCTGATGACAGAGCAATGGGGTCCCAAATAGAAAATTGAGCACTACGTTAAGACCCGCTGAAACCAGATTTATTTAGTGGTGCAATTAGGAACTTTAACAATTGAACACACTGTAAAAAGCAAAAAATAAAAAAATAGAAGTTATTATTTTGGCATAAACCCTGCCCAAATAGGGATTAAACTGGGTTGTAGGTAAATATGCAAACAGAGGACAACAGGCACATACAAAAACGGATATACTAAAGATGTAGTCTACCGATCTACGCCACATAGTGTTTAAAGCAGGTAGTAGGAACCTGTGAATTTACTTCCAAAGAACACAAAAATGCTATAAAAAAAAAAAAGTGCACGGTATAGACCAATCCAAATGTCCACGTGGAACCCATCCCCCCCCAATTTTTATTTTTTTTTAATTTCCATTAAAAAGGGGGAAGTACCAGTCTACCGTGTAGATCAGTCTAGTGCCCTACTGCATCAACCAATACAGAACACCGCAGTCACACACTGCCATCCTAGCTCCTTGCGCTGCCGGTGATCTGATGCCGGTCTCTCAGTCTCCATCGAGTCTTCCGAAAGTGGTATCACTGCAGAGCAAAGTCTCCAGCGTAGCTCTCACAGGTTAGTGCTGCGTGCGCAACTCGTAATAGACGTCATAATTAGACGCTACAGCCCGATCACATGATAAGGGTGATAAATTTAGGTACTAAAACAAAGCACATTTCATAACAATAACCTAACCCTAAACCTATGGCTCATCGGGTATTCGCTGTAACTTTAAATACACACACCAATAACTTAACTGAACCTAAGGTTCGTGGGGTATTATGGTCATATTATAATTATTTCCTCTACTAATTGCAATTGCCGGAGCTGTTACTAATTCATACTTGCCAACATTTGGAAACTTTTCAGCGGGACGCTTGTCATCATACACATGGAAGGAGTCACATGCAAAAAACACTATCACATAATAAACATCCCCCCCAAACTCAACACGACCATCATGACAGTAAAAATAGACACAATGAAGTGTTCTTACCTTTGTATCAGTTAGTGATCAACAGATGTGTCAGCCGCATGAAGAGCACAGCGCGGGGTTTTCACTAACTCTACTGTGCAGAATAAATGCTTTTTTTTTCCTATGGTTAAATATCGGGACTGTCTTCCTATGCATCGGGACGCGGGACATTTGCTAAGAAATCTGGACTGTCCCGACCATATAGGGACTGTTGACATGTATGCCAATTGCTTTGCTAGGATTTTATCCCTATTGTTACCCAGTATTTGCCATATTATTGTGATGATTGAATTAGCCCTGCCATTATTATTGATTTTAACTTTGCATCACCGTTGCAATACGTTTGCCTCAGTATCATTACTATTAGAACAATTTACTTGTGTAATCTGGCCATATCGGCTGTTGGGACATTATTGGGAATACTTACATCGGTGCTAATAGTCCGGGCACGATCTTGTAAGTATCGTCACCATAAAGTTAATTGAGCACTTACTATGGTGGGAGAGTGGCAGTCATGGCGCCCAGTCAACACAGAGCCCTGTGGGGTTTTAAGGGCTATTTTAGGATTGTTACTCTATTTAGTAAATGTATTATTGTTATTGTATTTATCATTCGGAGCATCGCATTTTATATAATAATAATAATTTTATTATTATGAACTGTGCATCAGCTGCAGAGTGACTTAGAACAACGTCTCACCCGAAAATGGCTGAGCTGGGATTTGAATCTCCTGGTTATAAGCCTGTTTCTTTAACCACTGGACCACACAGCCTCCTAAGGTATCCCCACACTATTACTAAGCATGACAGTTGGACAGGATAGGGCCAGTGCATAGGCTTCCTGCCCCGGTTATTGTGGTATAGCAGGTCAAATGGTTTCAAGCCCCAGTTACATAAGGCTCTAGTTTTAATAAATCAAGCGATTAGTATAGACCTTTTTATTGTGTTGCTTGTATATAAAGATTTGTGTAGAAACTATTGATTCAACCTTGTGTGTGTGTGTGTGTGTGTGTGTGTGTGTGTGTGTGTGTGTGTGTGTGTGTGTGTGTGTGTGTGTGTGTTGGCGCATTGTGGGTCGGAATTGCATTACATTGAGATCCTTTGAACATTGACCCCCCCTGGTATTAGGCTTTTCACAAACCCAACTGGTGGGGGGGGGTCAGTTGTGTTCCAGGAAATATTCCATGAGAATTTATCACCTTAAAAATCACACACCAAGTTAAGTGGCCTCCACCTGTGTTAAATTGTAGTGATTCACATGATTTCAGGACAAATTCAGCAGTTCCTGTAGGTTCCCCTCTGCTGGGTAGTGCATTTCAAAACAAAGACTCAACCATGAGCACCAAGGGGCTTTCAACAGAACTCTAGGACTAAGTTGTTGCCTTGAGTCCCTTGAAGCACGTTCAAGACGATTATTAAGAAGTGGAAAGTGTATGGCACCACCAAGACCCTGATTAGATTAAGCCGTCCCTCCAAACTGGATGACTGAGCAAAAAGGAGACTGATCAAAGAGGCTACCAAGAGACCAAGAGCAACTTTGCAAGAGCTACAGACTTTTTATGGCCAAGACTGGTCAAAGTGTGCACATGACAACAACATCCCAAGCACTCCACAAATCTGGCCTGTATTTTACTCAAGAAAGCCCACCTTGAATCCCGTTTGAAGCATGCAAAAAAACACTCAGGAGATTCTGTGTTCATGTGACAAAAAGTTTTGTGGTCTGACGAATCTAAAATGCAACTTTTTGGCCTAAATGCAAAGCGTTATGTTTGGCAGAAACCAAAAACAGCACATCACCTAAAGAGTACCATCCCTACTGTGAAGCATGGTGGTGGCAGCATCATCGTGTTATGGGGATGTTTCACATCGGCAGGGACTGGACACTTATCAGGATAGAAGGGAAAATGAATGGAGCAAAGTACAGAAAAGTCCTTGAGGAAAACCTGTTGCCCTCTGCAAGAAAGCTGAAACTGGGACAGAAGTTTACATTTCAGCATGACAACAACCCAAAGCACACAGCCAAAGCTACATTGGAGTGGCTAAAGAACAAAAAGTTAAACGTTAAACGAGTAGCTGTCACAAAGACAGCTGGAGTGGGGGACGTCCGACCAGAAACAGGAAAATAAACAAAGAGAGGTGGAGTTTGGTGGAGCTGAGCGAATGGTCTCGCTCAGCATTTAATGAATGAACAGACAGACAGAAAATAAACGGTTGTAACAAACAAAAACAGGACACGGCACATTCGCCAAAATAAACAGACAAACTAAACGGACTAAACAAAACACGGTGAGCAGATATTTTACTACTACTACTATTATTATTATTCATATTACCTCCGTCTCCAGTCCCGTTCTCCGCTCACCGAACACACAACCCCAAGTACGTGAAAACATGTTGCTCTTATGCAGCTGTACTGAGACTCGACTGCTAATCAATCATTCAATTGGAGTCGCGGTACAACTGCACGTGAATTAATAAAGTGAAATTCCCCGTGCTCACATATTATTACTTTTTACTTGCACGTGAAGTGCTGTGAAATCCTCATGCCTAAATAGAAATATACATTTTAAACACTCATGTTACACAGACCCGTTTATATCCCGTGTACCAATGACTATACACCAACATTAACACACAACATATAATACACACAGGGGCAGGCACTTTGCCACAGCAGCCCAGTCAGAGCCCCGACCTAAATCCAATCGAAAATTTGTGGCATTACTTGATTGCTGTAAATCAACGTTCCCCAAGGAACTTGACAGAGCTTGAACAGTTTTGTAAAGAGGAATGGTCAAATATTGCCAAATCTAGGTGTGCAAAGTTGGTAGAGACCTATCCAAACAAACTCACAGCTGTAATTGCTGCCAAAGGTGCTTCCAACAAGTATTAACTCAGGGGGGTAGAGACTTATCCAATTATGATCTTTCAGTTTTGTATTTTTAATATATAATCTCAATAAAAATATTTTTCCCCAGTGTGGAGTATGGTGTGTAGATAAGTGGGGAAAACATCCTCAATTAAATGCATGAAACTGATGCTCTGACTGAAAAAAGTTCAAGGGGGTGTAGACTTTCTATAGGCACTGTAGAATATTTTAATTAAATGCGGTACTGTATTAAATTATTTACGCCGCAACTGGAAGTAGCCTGAACAGACCACAGATGTTTTTTTGAGAAAACCACATTACTCATGGAATACTGAGGTAAATGCTTAGCAACACAAACTAGTTCTTCATAAAATCAGGATAAAACTATTATACTTTTTTTATTATTATTATTTAGTTTAACATATCTATATTATAATAGCATTTGAGCCCTCAGGAGCCTTCTCGCATTTGGCTCGGCCACGTAACTGCACGAAGCAGACATTACCGCTCCTTCAGGCTCAAATGCTTAATTTAAATCTCAAATCAGGAATTTTAATTTTAGTCACAACCTTCATCCATAAATAAAACACAATTATTGAAACAATTCTAGGATCAAATGTTAAAAATGTAAAATCCTGTTTTGAAACTGCTTGTAGATTCCTATTGCTCTTCTAAACTACTTTTAAAAGGTCTCTGGTTAGGTATCAAAATACTATGTCAAAGTAAGCAGACACTGCGCATGCGGCTCTGTTTTACCCAGTCAGAATCCTGGCCAGCGCAAGAGTCTGTGTGCTGAAAGAACGAGTAACGAGATGCTTCTGGGAAATGTAGTGGAGTAAAAAGTACAATATTTTCGAAACAAATTTACTTGAGTAAAAGTACAAGTGTCCCAAAAATAAAGTACTTAAGTACAGATCCCGAAAACAAATACTTAAGTAGTGTAACAGGGTATTTCTACTTTGATACTTTCCAGCCCTGATTATGAATTGAGCTTTCTACTCTACATCTGTGCATTAACTGGATATTTTACATTAATTTGTGGCCTGGAGATTTGTTTTACATCAAACTGGTTCTACAAGCCTGTAACCTAACTAAACAATTCTGATTAAATCTTGGCCTGCTGACAATTTAAAAAAAAATCTACATAATAAGTCTCTAATATGGATTTCAAGCAGGTTAAATAATAATAATAATAATAATAATAATAATAATAATAATAATAATAATAATAATAATCTGAATATTTACCATGCACCTCCTGAATTCCCAGCAGCTCTGAGTTTTTCTATCTGTGCGCTAGGAATCAGAATTCCATTAACTCTTTAGATTCTGTAAAACTGATGGTTCCCACAAAAATGTGTCATCATACTTGATTTGAGAAAATAATCTAAATCATGGGTTGTTGGAAATGATGCATATTTGTTTTGTTTGAAGCCACAAGAGGGTGCTACAGCACTTATTACAACTGCTTGTGTACAGCTATGGCCAAATGTTTTGCATCACCCTTGCATTTTAGGATTGAGACATCATTTTAAATTATATCTAACACTGCTTGGAAAAAACAACCTCTGATTGGTTAAACTGCATCACATGACAGTGCATATATATATATATATATATATATATATATATATATATATATATATATATATATATATATATATATATATATATATATATGTATATATATATATGTGTGTGTGTGTGTGTGTGTGTGTGTGTGTGTGTGTGTATATATATATATATATATATATATATATATATATATATATATATATATATACACACACACACACACACACTTTCACAGACCAAGAGCCAAGGAAATAAAATGTACAATGACAAAGCGCCAAAAAGTGCTTAATTTAGCATTGCACTGATATTTTTTATTACAATTACTATCACACACACTATTAAATGAAGCTTACCTTTATTTATTTTTTCCAGTGCATACGTAATATTGATATCCAAACAAATACATTTCACTAAATATAAAACCATAGTTTTGTTTTTGTTTCTTGTTTGGGTGAGTAGCTAAATATCGTTTATTTTCTTATACCACATACTGGCAGGATCTGTACTCAGTGTGACTTTTGGCATTCTTTTACTACGCACATTGTTCGGAACGCTGCTGTAGTTCAATGTCACTATTTAGATCTGTGATGGTTAAGTTCTACCATGTGATGTGAGAGCTGCAGGTCTGAAATTTGCTTTTGCAGTTGATTGTTGTTTGGACATAGGATAGTAATATCATCCCTAAGGCAAGTTCTCACAAACTCACCTTATGAGTAGGGTTAGGAGTAGGCTAGAGTCGCGGTCTCAGATTGTTTGGGAAATTTGGTCAACATTTGCGTCTGTTTATCCATTTGCATTTTACTGACAGCAGTCATTTTGACGGGTACATTTTAATCAGTTCTGATATGAAAATGAAATGCAAACTTTCAGACACAACTCAAAATAGGTATTCATGAACATAATATCTAACATTTGCATAGCAGAAACACAATATTTAAATAGAAATTAGCACACATAACGTATGACTATTGTGGCGGTTCTAGCGTTAACTTTTAAAGACAGAAGTTCAGAATCTTTTGGAAATTCTTTGTGAATGCGGGCATGGTTTGTAGTGAAATAACGCAAGTGCCCGGTTGCATAACACCTTAAGTGAAATTCTTCCTAGTTTACCCAAATGTTCTACTTAAGTAATATTTGTATTTATATATTCCCATTAAGTTAGTTAACCATTGCACAAAATGACTTTAGGGGATAACTAAGTGAAAATATTTAGATGTCCTATTGAGGCCCCTTAAAAAGGTATGGCAGCGTTTTTGGAAATTGGAGAGGACAGAGCCACACTTAGCTGAAGGATTTGCTGAGAGAAAATCCTTTGGATATAATGGATGACAAGCAATTAATAACAAACTATTGATTTGACCAAAGTACTGTCTTTTATATGTCTGTATAAGGCTGGAAGCAGTTTGACCACAAAAGAGCCTCATGCGGCTCTGGAGACACCGGTTGGCCACGCCGGATTTATTTATATATATATATATATATATAATTATATATATATATATATATTATACTTATATATATATATATATATATATATATATATATATATATATATATATATATACACACACACACACACACACACACACACACACACACACACACACACACATATATAGAAAGTCTACACCCCCTTGAACTTTTTCACATTTTGTTGTGTCAGTGCCTCAGAGTTTCATGCATTTAAATGAGGATTTTTTTTCCACTTATCTACACACCATACTCCACACTGTTAAGGGGAAAAAAGTTTTTATTGAGAAAAAAAATATATATATATATTAAATATAAAACTGAAAGATCATAATTGGATAAGTCTCCACAACCCCTGAGTAATACTTGGTGGGTGCACCTTTGGCAGCAATTACAGCTGTGAGTCTGTTGGGATAGGTCTCTACCAACTTTGCACACCTAGATTTGGCAATATTTGACCATTCTTCTTTACAAAACTGTTCAAGCTCTGTCAAGTTCCTTGGGGAGCGTTGATGGACAGCAATCTTCAAAAATCTGTGGCATGACTTGATTGGATTTAGGTCGGGGCTCTGACTGGGCCACTGAACGACACTGACCTTTTTGTTCCTTAGCAACTCAGGTTGTCGCGAACTTCCACCAGATGGCGATGTGTGGTCCGGTTCGTCCAGTTCCTCTACGGACAGGTTTGTACTCACAACTGCCCCCCGGTGGTCCTTCGCAAAATTGCATGGCCTACAGCACCCAGCCAACCTTTCCTGAAGGTAAACAATACTGCTGTGCAGATTAGTATTAGTTAGTGGTAGGGTTGCCACCTGGCCCCATAATTCCGGAACACTGTGAGTCAGAACAGGATTTTGAAGTTGCCTTTAAACTGAAGGAAATCAACATGTGAATTGAGCCCTAAACCTTTGCTAAATTGATTCTGGTGATTAATTATCTTGAGGTAGCATGACAATAATAGCTTTTAACAAATGAAATAAATAAATAAGTACATCATCAATATTTATTTATTTTATTAATAGTTTTAAAAATATATATTTTAAAGTTTCTTTATAGTTTCTAATAGTATATCACCTTCTCCCACTGAAATCATTAATACTGAGCAGCTGTTCACTATTCCTGACACCTGACAGCATGAACACTGGATCAGTGTTGTTATTTAATTGGGAGAGTCAATGTAAATTAGGGCTATATATTACTAATTAATAGGATATAAATAGCATCTTTTAAATATTGAGAACTGAAATATAATTTTGTACAAAATAAAAATAAATATCTTGAATAAACCTACACACGTTTATTCAAGATGCTTTTTTTTATTTTGTAAGATTTGTATTATCACAATGATTTGGAAAATTAAGAAGCAGTATAAATAAAGCAAGTGCTTAGTGCTCAATTTACGTGTTTATTGCTTTCAGTTTAAGGACAACTTAAAAACCATGTCCTGTCCCAAAGTGTTCCGGAATTATGGGGCTAGGTGGCAACCCTAGTTAGTGGTGTTGTAACAATGTGCAGTGTACTTTACATAACCCCCAACTCTCTTCTTTTACAGGTTCCACTTTTATCTGGACATACAAATAAAGTTTTTATTTTTTTAAATAACCCAGTTGACGCCCCTGAGTTTCTATTACGCTGTTCATTGCTTTCATATACACACACAGTTCGCATGCCTTGTTTGGAATGTCCCATCCTTTGTGGGCTTTTGTTAGTCATTAAGCACCCTGGCTTGAACCAGGTCCCTTGTTCTACTTTTAAACACACACAAGTCCCGTACCTCAATAACTCTGTGAATAAAGGGTAAACGATGCACTCACTATCCAGGTGCTGTCTGTATTGCTACGATGAAGTAGTCCCGTCTTGCGGTGATTGGAGTCTGCAGTGTTGCTTCGACGTATTACCACACTCTGCCATACCACTTTAATAACAAGTGCTGTATCCGCCCTGTAAAGCTGTATTTTTATTTGTATTCCTGTTTCACCACTGGTCAATGTAACAGACTCTGGCAGAGTGCAGCATTCCACTCTCATCTTGTATTTGTATCCCCATAGTCGTATTTATGGCTTTGTACCTGATCTCGCTCTCTCCTTCTCGCTATTGGAATCAAGCATTTTTTTTTTAAAGCTGCCACTGTACCAGTCAAGCAGTGTGGGGTTTACTCATTGCTGTTGGGAAATGTAGTCCCGGGCTGGCCTGTATTTTGCTTCTGTCCTGATTGAGTCTTCCTGACTACAGAGAGAACCACAAACTGCGTTTTCTTTGGGGTTACTCCCTGTACCTGCTGTTTATAACCCCATTCAGAACTCTTTTTATATCACAACCCTAACCCTAACCCTTTGGCAGCAATTACAGTTGTGAGTCTGTTGGGAAAGGTCTCTACCAACTTTGCATACTTAGATTTGGCATTATTTGACCATTATTCTTTACAAAACTGTTCAAGCTCTGTCAAGTTCCTTGGGGAGCATTGATGGACAGCAATCTTTAAGTCATGCCACACATTTTCAATTGGATTTAGGTCAGGGCTGTGACTGGGCCACTCAAGGACATTGACCGTTTTGTAATCCTTGCTTCAGCAGGATGCAGCAGAATCCCACTCTCACACCAAATGTGGCAGGCTGGTGAGTGGATAGAGACCCAGAGACAGTCTGGAGTTCAAAAAAATAACTATTTTATTATAAACACAAAAATGAAAGGGCACAAGGGCCAAAACAAAGCAATTTAAACACAAAATAAACAAAATAAAGCAAAAATACACTCACAAAAATAAAGGTTTCCAGGCTGGGTAATGCCTTCACTGGATTCAAAACATTCAAAAATCACAAACACCAACCTGCTTCCTCAGCTCCCTCCTCAATGAAAAGCAGAGGCCTCCTTTTATGTCAGGTGGCTGGGCGCTGATTGATCGTTAATTAAACTAATCATCTAATCAACCCCAGCCACCTGAACACAATGAACCAAGGCAGGTAGGGGAATTTAACCCCATCCCTGCCAATTTCTAAAGAGCAGAGCTGTGCTCTGCCACAATAAGTTATAAAACAGTTTGTGTAATATTATAGGCACATTTTTTTAGCCGTTGCCTCTGACTGGTTCCAGTTGGATTTGTAACTGGACTGGGGTGTTTACGTTTCAACTTGTGTAGCTTCAAATTTCTTATTCTTACTGTGATTGGCTGCAAAGACAACAGGGCTAGCCAGAGATTGTATGTTTGTTGGGTTGATTTTTCTTGTGTAGTTTCCTAGTAACTGAAGACATTATATTCTGGGAGATGTAGTTAGTGGAAGTTTTAGGGGAGGCGGGAGGGGAGGCAGACAAGCTGTGCAGCAAAATTGCAGAATTTTGCATTTTTGAGTGTGTTAGTTAAGTGTACCGTATTTTAAGAGGCAATTCATTAAAGTAGTACTGAAATCCAACTTTAAATAAAACCAGAAGCACATCATGTTAAGTCATAGTACAATAGATTATTGTTAAATGCATAACCCAGGTGCCTAAACGTTTTATGCAATTAAGCCAAGTATGCAATTACCAGTAACATATACAGTGTATTACATTTAATTGTATAGCTGGTAATTGAATACAATTGTGAAGCACATTTCTGATACAAATGTTCCCTGTAATGGCATTATTCTGGTTAAATGCATAAAACTGTTAGACACATGGGATATGCAATCAACAGGAATCTACGGCATGTGCATTTTCATAATAACCTGCTTAACATTTATTTTAAGTTAACAGGAATATGCAATTATAAGGTATGCAATTAACTAGTATGCATTATTATTCTTAAACGTCCAAATGAATTTTATATTACTGTATATCTGCACACCATGGCTAAATTGTTAATCACTGGCATAAAACAAGCTAGACAATAATGTTGGCAAGTTATGTACCTCTCATCAATAGCATTCATGTTGTTTTAGTGTTTTTCCTTCATACAATCAAATAGAAATAGATAAAGACATCTGCTAAATAAACTAATAATACTACTACTACTACTACTACTACTACTACTAATAATAATAATAATAATAATAATAATAATAATAATAATAATAATAATAATAAAATGTAATTTCCATCTCTGACATTACTGACAACTAAATTAACTTCCTGTGCAACAAGTATTATGGCACCTGTGCCCTCAGTAACATAACCCGTCTCTCGCCGTATTTGACAGACTTGTCAGAAATGGCGCCTTACACAGAACAGACACTGTGTGGGCCTACAGGCCCCAGTATCTGCTGCAGGAACTGGTCCTATAATGTTGCGTTCGCCAAAGCATTGTGATCTGTGGTCGCGGTTGTCTGGAAGAATGATGTCACAGCCCACCCATATTTTAAGTAAATAGATCTTAGAGAGGAAAAACTGATTTCAGACAGAAAATAAATCCTCTAGAAAATATTCTAAACTTATAAATGTACCTTTAAAAAAAGCCGCTGCCTATTTAGTACCTCCAGATTGCCCTGAGTAGAAACACAAACCTCTTCTGGTTATCACTAGTAACCCGCAGTAGCTGACCTGCCCCTAGTTACCGACTGCTATACATCCGGGTCTGCTCAGGCTAAGGCTGTGTGTCAGAGTGGTACGCTCGCAAAGATGGCAGTTATGGACAAAACCGGTTCCTCGTCTTCCACCTCAAGCATAAATAACAACACCCAGGAAATCCGAAACGGGGAAGATGATGACCTGTGGTACGTACAGTCATATGATGGCATGCATATTTTATTTTGCAGGAAAAGTGTAAAATGGGGTATATTGTGTAAACATATTATTTCCAAAGCTCTGGTTTATCTCTGCCAGGCTGATTTCCAAATCAATCAGAGTATACAAAATGACAGTTAACGTTCAGGAGGCTCTTTGTAAACAATATTTGTATATCAATTTCCACGTACAGGTCGGCTATTTTGAGTGAAGTTACAACGCACTCCCGCTCGAAATTGCCGTTAGGGAAAAATGTTTTCGTCATGGGTGAGTATTTGTGTAAAGACTTGATGGTGGCTTGCGTGTTCGAGTGGCCCTACTGTGTCATGTGTGCTTGCGCTGGGAGGGTCTGTGTTTGTTTCTGTTCTAGTGTTGTGTCTAGAGTGGGACTGACGATGATGATTGTGACTGGTGCTTTTGTTGTTATCCCATAAAATACTGTAGTACTTCTAAGATTTGATTATCTATTTTGCAAAGAGACCGCAAAGAACCAGTGTTGACCATCATCACAGACAATGTCGTTTGGTTTTCGAATAATCACTGTTTATTAGACTAGTTTAAAGTGTACAATTTCTCCTAATACTTAAGACCGTGCTCAAAAGCTATACTCCAGCACACACCAGAGCCCAGATATTTTGAATTTTGTATAAAATGGGGTATATTGTGTAAACATATTTTTCCTGTCATGTCGCAAAAAGCAGTTTGACACTGCATCTGTATTCCGTAACAGTATGAATTGTTTCTGGCGTTTTTTATTCTGAATGAATATGATATAAAGAAAGAATGAATATAATATAAAGAATTATATTTTTTTTTTTAACCTATCTGGAAGTCATGGCATAGTTGAGCCGAATAACAGTTGAAATCGGTGTACATCATAGTTATGCAATGTGTAAAATAAGTACATTTCGTAATAAGCAAAAACAAAAATAATAAATAGAATCTTGTTCAGCATATGTTTGCAAGACGGGAACAATTACGTTTCACAAGCATGGTATCAGCAGTGATGACTCGAGTGCATTCTGGAAAACCGTCATAGCTGTAGATTTCAACACCCAATTTGAATGAAGATTTAGCGTTAGCAATTACAGAGGAATGGTCGGGATATTTCAGTGCAATTTAAACACCTTGCAGTAGTGTGCATTAATGACACCATGGCTGCCCTGGCCTTATACAGTGTTTACTGGGGGAGTGGTTTGCAATTATTTGGGGAGTTGTAGATACTTTTTTTCTGCAAGTCCTTTTTGCGAAAAAAGATGCGCTTTTGAGTGAGATTCAAAGTGGTTTATGCGTTGGAAAACATGGGTTTGTGAGTTGTTGTCTTGCAAGTGCTTTTCCCTCAAATTTGGGGGAGGTGTCATGAATAATCCCACAAGTTCACCACCAGGAGCTAAATTCAAAAGTTAAGTTGCTTGCAAATCACTATGTTGCATGAAAATCATTTAAGACTGTTTACACTCCTCTTAATTATTTCACAGGAAGTATTTCAGGATATATATATATATATATATATATATATATATACACACATACACACACACACACACACACACACACACACACACACACACACACACACACACACACATTTGTTTCTGCGTGGGGGGTAGGGGTACAAGCAGGCATGAACATGTTTAAGCTCAACACCAACCCTAAATAAAATGTTGTTCCTGTTAATTGGAAGCAGTGGTATGTAAAACAGAAGCCAGTTTTCACTTTAGTGAAGTAGGCTACAATATTTATTTTCATTAAAAACTTGTTGTTTATTTATATGAATGTTCAGGCTTTCATATTGAAGCTTGTTGTGTACTACTCATTCAATCAAACCAAGTAATAGGAATTTGCTTGTATCGTTCAAGAAGTTTTTCGAATCAAGCAAGCTTATTTCTTTTGTGTATAAAAAGCGATAAGTCACAGTCCTTGTTTCGCAGCCAGTGTCAATTTTATGGCACGTAAATGGAAAAGTAATTAAATGCCCCTGGCAGTGGACTGTCTCTGTTTAGCGCACGCAGGAACTTGCAGAATGGATAAAACAGTGTTGAGAATTGTAAGAGAACATATTTGAGAACAAAACCTTTAATGACATGTTTAACTTTCATAGCTGAAGAGGTGCCGGGGCTATGCCTTGTCAAGCCCAAATAATGTGTCTTCATTTTGCTAAAAGTTTTGATGGTTATATACCTCGAGAGTTGCGGTTGACTTCCTGTGTTAATTTATTAATTTCCGCAGAGCTAATTGCAGTTTCTCCAATTAGATTTCGCTCACTTGCGAGTTTATGTAAAACATTTGCAGTGCAAGAAGTGTTGCGAGAAGATGAGAAAAGTCGCAAGACCTTTTAAATATTTGTTCCTAGGTTTTTCAAAAGTGAAGTGAATTTTACATTTTAGGGTATTATTTTTGCTGTTATTAAGGATCCCCCATCAGGGGAGCTTGTTTGAGTTTGTCAACCTACCGCCACTGCAACTACTACTGCGAATATCTCATAAATCATTTAAGCCGACAACTTCAAAATACAGGGAAACTGTGGGCAAAATTAAATGTGCTATTAACTTTGACTTGTGACCTAAGATGGCCACCACATTGTGTTTTGTGACTTTGGTTTACAGATGATAAAGATACTGGCTTCATTACTGGCTTTGTGATTCCTTAGGTCAAGTTCAGTCAAATCAAATGTAAACATGCACAATTAATTGCAGTCATCAACTGCATAGATTAACCATTTAACAGAACGTGTCATCAACCAAGTGAATAGAAGCATTGTTACTGTTTTAGTATCACTTTAGGGTCTTAGCAAGTTGTTGTATTCTAAGCAGTTGAATATGGTAGCAACCAAAGTGGTTGGCAACCAAATTCTTTTTGGCTTAGGAGCCATTGGTTCCCATTTCTTTTTCTTCTTTTCTTTTTTACTCTTTCTGTTATCTCCTACAGGAGAAGATGGGGTCGGTAAAACCGCTTTGCTAGCAAGGCTCCAGGGTATAGAAGAATATATGAAAGGAAGAGGACTAGAATACCTGTACTTTAATGTACATGATGAAGACATTGACGGTAAGTGTGTCATTTAAATACTGTACTGTTATGTAATGTTGTGTGTTTTGCTATTTTGCTAAATACTGAAAGTTATTCAGTTGGTGTACAGTAGGTGTACAGTAGTCCCTCGATAAACCTGTCATCTGAATACAGACATGGTGTCTGAAATAATGAGGTTTAAAAAAAAAAAGTTTGCACGCACACACATTTTTATAGTGTTTATTTTAAATGTGTAAATCATTGTGTTGAAATAACATTAATTTGTTCTGTGTGCCCATTACATTATGTGAAAATATAAATCTGTACAGTAGGCCAATACAGTAGTAAACTGAAATGAATACCTAGCCCACTTGTTTTTTACTATAGGCTACCAGCAACACAAAATAAATCATGCTGCGGCATTGCACACATTACAGTGCAATTCTAAAATGCCATAGTAAAATGAAACTAAAAGATTTTAATGCATTTTCTTTTTATACCATAGCCAACTTAGTACACAATTAACCAAAATCGATCACGGTACCATATTGACACGTTATGATAATATACAGCACCTTACATATATATTACTCACTTGCAGAGTTTTTTACTTTTTTATTTACTTATACATAGTATACAATGTACAAGTAAAACACATAGCCTACCTGTTACTTCTGTTTTCTGTTTGTATGAGTCAGACTTTCTTCTCATTGCAATAAGCTGTTAAAGACTTGATTCAGAATTGTGATTGACCTCTACATCTTGTTTTGAACCACTGGTGTCCGTCAGTTTTTGTGAAAGCTTCTTGTCATTTTCCAACTGTTCGATCACATTTAGTTTAAACTGTAGTATGAGATTATATGCCCTCTTCTAGTCGTGTTCTACATTTTGATGATTTAGTAGGCTGCTTGTATGTGTTACGTTTATTTTCGTCCTGTCTTTGGTGTCAGTATAACGTATATGTTGTGTCCAGCATATCCGAATGTATAGCATAAGTGTCTGTATTAACGAGGGACTACTGAATGTGATATTTGTTAACCACTCGACCATGGAGCTTGGATTTGTTTGATCTTAGAAGTGGATAGTATCTGGAAGGAACATTGTGTGCTGCAGGAAATGGTCTTAGTGTAGTTTCTTAGTTGCCCTGTACCCTTGCCAAATCCAGATCAATAAGAGTGTGAACCAGTTATTTAAAATGCATTTCTTACCTCCCATTAGCTTTGTTAACATTATTACTGGAAACCATTTCAGTGTGCTGAGAATCTTTTGGTTCCTATTTTGTTTAATGTTAATTCATAGATAAACTGCTTTATGGTATTCAGCTAGACTATTGATGGTCTATTTGAGCATACAGATTCTCAACAGTGTGCTTCACAAAATTATTTATTTGCAGTGCTTCACAATTCTTTCCTCAGATCATGCACGCTGTAATGCTTGGATTTTGGATGGTGACCTGTACCATAAGGGTCTCCTGAAATTTGCCTTATCAGCTAGCAACATAAAGGACACTTTAGCAGTACTGGTTGTAGACATGGCAAGACCCTGGACTGTCTTGGATTCTTTGCAGAAGTGGTCAAGTGTGCTCCGAGAGTATATTGATAAGCTGAAAATCCCCCCAGAGGAGATAAAGGAAATGGAGCACAGGTGTAAGTATGAGAAATTCCTATATTTGCATTACAGTGGAATTCAAATTGAAACAGTGTGTACAACCATTCACTGTATGTAAAACAAAGAATATTTATAGTGCTGACTTATGCTGCTTGCTTTACATGATTGCTTATAAAATACAATCAAATTCAACTCAACGATTGTATAGCTAAAATGAATTATATGAAACATCAGTTCTTATTTTACTCCTTCCCAAAATCAGCATATGCAATATTTTTTTTTTTTTTTTTTTTTTTTAAATGTCCATTTCTTTCATAAATCAGGATTTTCAATACATTTTTGGCGATTTGCATGCGAATGAAATAATGCTTGCTTATTGATTTGATCCAACTATCTTCCTGTGGCTGGGTTGCCGGGAGCTGATTCGCTGCCCTACACTAACAGGCATGTCAGTCAAACAGCGGATTGTTAAAAGATATCAAATCTGCATCAAAATAAACTGACAGATTCTGTCATGTGGGTGGGAGCAGACAGCGACCAATACAGGACGAGAAATTAACTGTCCAATAATAAACAGAACTAATACCTGAAATCTAAGTAAAAAATAATGTGTGTGAGTTTGTAGTTAATGTTACAGTGCTTTCTAATCAAGCTTTCAGCAGGTGAATTGGAGAGACGAGTATTTTAACAGTAGCAGATGTCTCTTGCAACTAATTGTAAACTATCCCCTCTTGTGTTTGCATTCAAGTAAAGGTATATCATTAATGTAGCAAATTAATTAATTTATATATATATATATATATATATATATATATATATATATATATATATATATATATATATATATATATATATATATATATAGCAAAAAGTAAACAAACTAGATCAGCGACCTCAATGGAACGCCATCTGGGACTACACTGCGTTGTGCTGCTTTAGAGTGAGCTAGAATCTCATGGGACAGAAAAATGACAAGCACGTCATTCTGAAATGTCTCGCTTAAACAACACCCAACTTAAAGAAAATGTTATTTAGTGATTTTTATATAGATTGGAATGTAATAAATGAGAACCAAAACAGTGAGTTTTTTTCCCCTTCACTTTACAACGCCATTTACATGTTTGTTTTATTTAAAGTGTTTAAAGTTACATTTCCGTTTTCGACAGCTGCAGAAAGGCACAAGTAAACTTCACGTTATTACTTTATGAAAACGTGTCGATCGCCACTTTGAAGAAACGGCAATGACAAGGAATGGTTGTACTATTTATTTCGGGAATAAACAAGACAACGTTTATCTTGAACTGCTCTTTGGCATCCTTTGTTTTGTAGTTTGTTTGTTTTTAAGTCCTACACAACTTATTCTTTACTCCTGGGATATTTTTCTAGTTTAACATGTTAGATATTGTAAGGTCTTGCTGTAATATAAATGCACACATGCAGGGGCCATGGCCACGCCCCCAGCCCCTGCTGCTATGCTATCTCTGCCTGCGTACAGAGCAATATAATGGCATTTACTACTTTCTGAAAAACGAACAACTCTTTAAATTGAGTGAATATCTGAACATGAAAATCTTGTGGTCGTCCCAGCACTAAAATTAATGTAATTCAGTAAAACTTTAACACCTACAGTTAAGGTAATGAAATACTGTAATTTAACATGACAGACTTTGAAAATCATCAAAGAATACAATTCAGTACAACATTGACACATTACAGAACATTAGCGATCATTAAACTTCAAAAATTCAGTAAAATGTTTCTATAATTTGATACTTGCTGTTAAGGCATTGTAATAATGTGCAGTTGAAATTAAATACAAGTTCTTAGCTGCTCAATAACATAGAGAACAAGGTGACTCTTAATTTGCTTAACTGCAACAAGTTAAAGCACACAGTTCTTCATCTAAGGTTTTGGTGGTCTGAATAATTCTGTAACTTTCATTTGTCTCAGTTTTCTGGTCCTTTTTTTGGCGGCTAATCTGTGTTCAGTCGATGGCACGGTGAGGAGGGAGGGGGTGTTGCGGAGCTTTGCATCTCCGCTTGGTGAAAAACTGGGATTTACATCGCAACTGAAAATAAGCCACAGATGCTTAAATGCAGTGGTAGTCATGACTGTACAGTAATACTGTATTGTAATGTCATTTTAATTCAAAGGCCATTGCACATAACATCGGAGGGCAGTTAAACTAGGCACCCTCACGAGACGATCGCTCCTCAAGCATACTGTAGTAAAATAGGATTTTGCAGCCTTGAGTAAACATAATCGTGATCATATAACAAGTTGCTTACCCACGAGGACTTTTGATATATTGTCCTCGGTGTTTGAGCACCATTGACATTTGTATACTGTATTTAAACTGCTGATGCATGGAGGCACGCTTTTGCTAACTGTAATGTGACGTGGCTGAGGGCAGTGTAAATGATCAGGCTGGGGTCTTGATTTTCATGGCTGATTTACTGCGACTACGGGTGGAGCACTAACTAAACAATACTTTGTGTGGTCCCTGTCTGACGTCAGGACAGACAAGACGTTTACCCAACTAAACAAATACAAATCAAAACAGTTCATACATTCCCCCCACAACTACAGATATACTGTGACTACTTTACTTATTTAAGAACATAAGAAAGTTTACAAACGAGAGGAGGCCATTCGGCCCATCTTGCTCGTTTGATTGTTAGTAGCTTATTGATCCCAATATCTCATCAAGCAGCTTCTTGAAGGATCCCAGGGTGTCAGCTTTAACAACATTACTGGGGAGTTGATTCCAGACCCTCACAATTCTCTGTGTAAAAAAGTGTCTCCTATTTTCTGTTCTGAATGCCCCTTTTTCTAAACTCCATTTGTGACCCCTGGTCCTTGTTTCTTTTTTCAGGCTGAAAAAGTCCCTTGGGTCGACACTGTCAATACCTTTTAGAATTTTGAATGCTTGAATTAGGTCGCCACGTAGTCTTCTTTGTTCAAGACTGAACAGATTCAATTCTTTTAGCCTGTCTGCATATGACATGCCTTTTAAGCCCGGAATAATTCTGGTCGCTCTTCTTTGCACTCTTTCTAGAGCAGCAATATCTTTTTTATAGCGAGGTGACCAGAACTGCACACAATATTCAAGATGAGGTCTTACTAGTGCATTGTACAGTTTTAACATTACTTCCCTTGATTTAAATTCAACACTTTTCACAATGTATCCGAGCATCTTGTTGGCCTTTTTTATAGCTTCCCCACATTGTCTAGATGAAGACATTTCAACAAAAACAAAAACTCCTAGGTCTTTTTCATAGATTCCTTCTCCAATTTCAATATCTCCCATATTATATTTATAATGTACATTTTTATTTCCTGCGTGCAGTACCTTACACTTTTCTCTATTAAATGTCATTTGCCATGTGTCTGCCCAGTTCTGAATCTTGTCTAGATCATTTTGAATGACCTTTGCTGCTGCAACAGTGTTTGCCACTCCTCCTACTTTTGTGTCGTCTGCAAATTTAACAAGTTTGCTTACTATACCAGAATCTAAATCATTAATGTAGATTAGGAATAGCAGAGGACCTAATACTGATCCCTGTGGTACACCGCTGGTTACCACACTCCATTCTGAGGTTTTTCCTCTAATCAGTACTTCTGGTTTTCTACATGTTAACCACTCCCTAATCCATGTACATGTGTTTCCTTGAATCCCAACTGCGTTCAGTTTGAGAATTAATCTTTTGTGCGGGACTTTGTCAAAAGCTTTCTGGAAATCTAAATAAACCATGTCATATGCTTTGCAATTATCCATTATCGATGTTGCATCCTCAAAAAAATCAAGCAAGTTAGTTAGGCATGATCTCACTTTCCTAAAACCATGTTGACTGTCTCCCAGTACCCTGTTACCATATAGGTAATTTTCCATTTTGGATCTTATTATAGTTTCCATAAGTTTGCATATAATAGAAGTCAGGCTTACTGGTCTGTAGTTACCTGGTTCAGTTTTGTTTCCCTTTTTGTGGATCGGTATTACGTTTGCAATTTTCCAGTCTGTCGGTACCACCCCTGTGTCAAGAGACTGCTGCATGATCTTGGTTAGCGGTTTGTAAATTACTTCTTTCATTTCTTTGAGTACTACTGGGAGGATCTCATCCGGCCCAGGGGATTTGTTTATTTTAAGAGCTCCTAGTCCCTTTAACACTTCTGCCTCAGTTATGCTAAAGTTATTTAAAACTGGATAGGAACTGGATGACATGTGGGGCATGTTGTCAGTATCTTCCTTTGTAAAAACTTGTGAAAAGTAATCATTTAATATATTTGCTATTTTTTTTCTTCATCTACGATTTTGCCATTTGTATCTCTTAAACATTTAATCTCCTCTTTGAATGTTTTCTTGCTGTTGTAATATTGGAAAAACATTTTGGAATTGGTTTTAGCTCCCTTAGCAATGTTCATTTCTATTTCTCTCTTGGCCTTTCTAACTTCCTTTTTGACTTGCATTTGCAGTTCTGTGTACTCTTTCTGCATACTTTCTTTTTGGTCCTTTTTTAATGCTCTGTAAAGTGCCATTTTTCGCTGAATATTTTTTTTAATTGATCTATTAAACCATTTTGGCAATTTAGTTTTACATTTAGATTTGTCTACTTTAGGGATATAATTGTTTTGCGCCTCTAGTACTACATTACATAAGAACAACCATCCTTCTTCTGTGGGTGTTTTCTCTATTTTACTCCAGTCTACTTCTGTTAGTCTCTGTTTCATACCTTCATAGTTTGCTTTTCTAAAATTGTAAACCTTAGCTTTAGTCATTACTTTTGGGGATTTAAAAAACACTTCAAATGAGACCATGTTGTGGTCTGAGTTTGCCAGTGGTTCTCTGACCTCTGTTTTAGTTATTCTATCTTCGTTATTTGAAAAGACTAAATCAAGGCATGCCTCCCCTCTAGTGGGTGCCTTGACAAATTGTGTCAAGGCACCCACTAGAGGGGAGGCATGTTATAGTATTTGCACAGTATAGTACTGGAACAAACAGATCTCTTACTGTTTGGTTTTTGTTTCTTTCTCTTCTGCTTCCGCAGTGCATGCACACTTCTACTTCCTTATTCCTCTAAACCCCCATGGGAACTCATGACATCTAGTGGTCAACCCATCACACTGCAGGGAACAAAGCTCTTATTCTCAAACCTAACATACTGATTCTGGAGCACTTCACAGTAATCATATCGATCTGCTTTTAAGAATCAACCGCTTATAAGAATCAAACCATCTGGGACGGATGTGAGTCTTATAAATGAAGTGCAATGTATAATATTACGTTGAACTACTGTACAAAGATGGTCCTACCATAAAAACAAAAAACAACAATTATTCTTATTTGCTTTATTGCTCACAAACAATATGGCTTTGAAGCAAGTAAGCACAGAAACAGACATACACACACACACACCCCCACTATGCTGCAGGTGGAATATACTTAACAAAAGGTCTGCATGCACATACTATATATTTCTAATCTTTTTCAAAATCTACCGATACGGCATTAATGTAAATAAAGAAGCCATAGTATTGTATACTTATATAGATTCACCTTTCCCAAAATTCAGTTAACAGATAGATAAATTGGTAGGTTGGGTTGAGGGGGGATGAAGACAGCACCGAGAAAGCCTAAGAGTCAAGAATAATTTACTTATTCATCAGTCACAAACACACATTGGAAGTGAGTGTATTTAACCATACGTTTAAAAAAATTTAAAAAAAAAAAACACTCTGAACTTATTGGCCACGTGTTTCTGTGTTTCTGGCAATTACCAGGCAGGCTACAATTAGCTGTCCAGGCATTTCTATGATCTATTCTCTAGCTACTGCATGCAGTATATTCATAATTGACCATTGAGATGCCAGGAACCAATGAGGTACAACAAGCTTGATAACATGCGAACTCAAGTTGTGCAGCAAAAATGCTTTGCATATTCTTAATGCATTAAATTAGAGTCCACTTCTTTCAAGCATTTCAGTTATATTTGTTCTGTGGTACTTCTTGATTATTGCTCTGATTTATGGATTTTGGTATTCCATATTTCTTTGATACTGCTTTGTAGCCATTTCCTTTGCTGTAACTTGCTGCCAGTGCTTTACTCAAACGTGAATCCAACTGCTGTGTTGCCAAAATGTTCTCCTTCAAAAGATGTTGGAAATAATTACCTTTTTTTCTAGCTATTGACTTTATAATGCAGCTTATGTTACTGTGTAATGGTTTTCAATTAATTAATGTTTTTTTTTTTTTAGTTGGTTCTATTAAATGTTTACAGACTTTTAATTGAAAGGTGCCAATTAACAAATATTTGAAATTGCTAAAGTACGTTTGTTTCATGATAAAGATTGTTTGTTAAACTACCAGAAATTCTGTATTTCAATCTTTGCCATATTAATTAGTGGCTAACGTTCACTAGGTGCTTGTTTTTTTTTTTTTTTTTTTTATTATTATATTGAGTGTAGGGTGCCAATACTTTTCTCTGTGACTACATATAAAGCTAAAATGAATAATCTGTGCCAACAAATACGCTTGGATATTTTTAAATATTATTTTCAGTGAATAAAATACATTCAGTAATAAAGCTGAATTGTGTTTTTTAGTTATGAACAAAAAGTCGCACAAAAGCACCTGACAATAATAAAAAATACATGTCCTGCTACATCAAAGAAAAGAAGCAATTGAACCTGACAGCGAGAATGAAACAGAAGTAGCACCCGAGACTTGTATTCTTGCACATATGTCTTCCTGATTTATGTCTGATGGGAGAGAAAGAATCATTGTAAGAATATGGCCTTAACTTGGCTACTACTTTTAGAATTTGGCTGTTTTTCAAATTAAAAAAATAAAAGGCTATTGTTTTTTTAGTGCCGAAATAAGCCCTAAAAAAAAAATGTAAGTTAGTAACACTGGTTACAAAAGATCTGTTTAATGATTATGAAGTCTAAATTAGGTACTGTAGAACCATCTAAATTGAGCCCAATTCCAAATCTTTAATTTTGCTTTTCCTGTAGTGCTGAGACAGTTCCAGGAGTATACAGACCCTGGCGAGGACCTTGGCACTCCTCAGAGACGAAACACATCCCTCCATGAAGAGGAAGATGAGACCGTCGTATTGCCTCTGGGTGAAAATACGCTTACACACAATCTAGGCGTTCCACTTCTGGTAATTTGCACAAAGGTGGGTGTGCCTTCTCTTAACCTCTTGTTCAGGGCGATGACTTTCTTTGTCAACATATCCTGATGACTAAAACTCATAAGTTTAACCCTTTGCAATCCTGTGTGGGACCCTGTCCGACATCATCAAAGACGTAAAGCACAGGTCTCCGTTTTTTCTCTGGAAAAAGCTAAGAAAGCCATTGAATGGTTAAGTGAGACTGATGGGAGCCGAATGAAACACAAAAAAAAGGGGGCGTGTGAGCAATAGAGCTAGCAGCTGCACCACATAGATAATGATGGACACAAACAATGGAGATAGCTGCTTCCGCATCCAATGCTCAAAGAATATCACATTTGCAGAGCTTTTTGAGATGTTATAGTAATAAAATAATGACTTGGATCGCATTATTGAGGAGTTTGATGATAAAACGGGTGATCAGGAGAGGATTCATCAGTATGCACGTCTATAAAAAGTTATGTGAAAAATACAGCAAATAAGGGATGAGGCTTGGCTGGAGATGCAGTATTGGTGTAGTTTTGCCATGCAATGTGTTTTAAACCTGTTTTATCCTGAAAAAAAAAATAAAATAAACAGCGCGTGTAAAATAAACAGTGCGTGTGAAAATTAATTGGACCCGACGTGCCTGACAAGCGCTGAATAAATGGACTGCAAAGAGTTAAAGCACTCGGGTAGCCTCTGTGGAGACCGTAGATTACATTGGTACTCTGAAGAGTAACCATTCACCTGTCCTACAGCGCTCCGCCCCTAGTGGATATAAGAAACGCTGCATTTGTTTTTAGTGGTTAATGAGGCAGAGTGCTACAGGCAGCATGTTAATAATAATAATAATAATAATAATAATAATAATAATAATAATAATAATAATTCTGGTCTACAGGTATACATGGAGGCGAGACATGATTGAGAGCTACATTGAGGCCCCAAGGGAATACATAAGATAATTGGTATTTCACATCATGCCAAGTTCCTCTTTAAGTGCACTAGCTAGAGGGTGCCTCTCGGTTTCAGCTGCAGTCTGATTTTTTTTTCATGTTGATTTTGCTTTGCATATCAACAGCTGGTTTCACAGACCACAATTCGCACTAATTTAGGACTACTTCCCAATAGCTAAAGTAAGAATGTCCAAGATAAAGCAAACCACCAGTCATTCTATTAACACCACTGTCCACTGTTCTATTTTTTTTTTTTTTTTTTTAACTTTTTTTTTTTTTTCTCTCCCTTTCCAGTGTGATGCTATTAGTGGTCTGGAAAAAGAACACGATTATAGAGATGAACACTTTGACTTTATTCAGTCACATATCAGACGGTTTTGCCTACAATGTATCCTTTTACCTTTGTGATTATCATTTTTTATAACTAATGCAATAACTTTAGTGCTCGTGACTGAACAAAAGCGTTGTCATGCATTTAAGCTGGTCTGTTTTATTATTTCTGCACCTGAAATCTCAAAATCCATTCAGACTTAAAACAACTGTGGAAACTGACCTTGAACTGCACTGCTGTCTGTCATTTTCTATTAGTTATGTGACTTTTCGGTTTCCTGATAACAGACCAAACACATTTTGTTAGGTTCAAATTTTGAACAGAGCTGTACTCTGTGATAGTTGCCAGAGAATTGCAGTAATCTACTTTATAATGCAATATGGTTTATATTGAAATATTATATGAGCCAGATCTGGACCTACTTATATTATTTTGTCTTTTTAAACTGACACAAATATTTTTAAGTAGCCTATTTATCATAACTTGTTTTAATTTTTTGTGTAGAATTGTTATATCCCTTAACTTGGAGCTTCAGATGGTGCAGCACTTGTATACACTTCAATAAAGGAAAATAAAAACATAGATTTGTTATACAAATACATTGTCTATAGATTATATGGATTTACTTTTAATTTTCCTGCTCAAGTTGTGGAAAAAGATGCAGTATTTATGTAAGTTTTGATTTAAAATGTACAGTAACGTATTATTATTATTATTATTATTATTATATATTATTATTATTATTATTATTATTATTATTTATTATTATTATTATTATTTTATCTGGGACCTCATCATCCTATGATAAAATAGGATAGGGGGTTTTGTACTATTTCCCGGAACATACACATAAATTGCCATGTATGTGTGTGTAACTGTATCTTCATGTCGTTTTCAGTGACATAGAAAAACATAAGTGTCGGACTGTATAATTTGTAAATAAGCTGTTTATACATTTATTTACGTCGTCTTGCAGCAGAATAAACTAGATATATCTATTTATATATATATATATATATATATATATATATATATATATATATATATATATATATATATATATATATTTAAGAAATTGTATACTTCATTCTGATACTATTTTGTCTTTAGTCCATCAGGTTGGGACAATGAAAAGAAGATTGGAATCTTGCATGAGAACTTTCAGACACTAAAAGCAGAGGACAGCTTTGAAGATGTGATAATTAAGCCACCTGTTAGAAAGGTAACTTCAGATTTAAAGTTTTTTTTTTCTGACAAATTTGTTTTTTAGGCATTCTTTTTTATTATTATTATTTTCATTGTTACCCATAGTCCCGGTTTTCTTGTAAATTCTTGGGCTTATAAACTGCTTACATATTTTGAGTGATACCAGCTGTGTACAGTATATATTACAGTAAGTGTCAGAATATTGGTCCATCTCAAGATTTACTGGTAAATGTTGTCATTTAACGGTAACAAATAAAACGGTAAATGTCCAAAATAATATCTTAATAATATAATAATCTTTATTTCTGACATTTACCAGGAAACCCAAAGAATAGCCAAGTGTCTGTTGAAAAAACAGGTCCCAAATGATTTAATTTGCATTTAACAGAACATTGTTTTTCATGAAAATTCTATGTATTTGGAGTACAATATCCTTAAACACCATTGTGAATTGTTGTATACGCAACTTTACCAGAATGAGGGTTGTTCTAAATAAGTGGATCACAGTAATGTTCAGTACCATGTTGAATTGCTCAATTGTGCATTACTGTAAGCTCATTAATGATTATTTTGTTAATGGAAAATGTGTATCTAGAAGTAAATATATTTTCCAACATTAATGATTGTTTTATAAATTGACAATTTATATGCAGGAATAAATTCATTCATTGGTATACATGCATTTACCAATAAGATTTGGTTTATCATAAGATTAACAGGTAAATGTCCGAAAAGCAATTTATTTCTACATAATTTCAGGCATTTACTGATAAAATTTAAGATTGACCAGATTTGGGCTTTTACCATAATTATCACATGTGCGCTGACATCCAATTCAGTGGAAGAATTGTATGTATTTGAATTTAAATAGGGTCCGAATTCAGTACTATTACTAATACTTCTTTCTCACTGAGCGATTTTCTTAGGTTTAAAAACACATTTTGTGACTGGTTTATTATATGTAATTCAGTCAATATTGGGCAGGGGGCATAAGAGACCAATAAAAGGTGTTACAGAAACTTAGTGTTGCAATATTATGTTTTTTTAGGCTCAGTAATTCAAGTTTAAAGTTGCAAAACATACCAGTATGTTCAAACTAGGGGTTAAGGAAATAAGCCCAAAAGATATCAACAACATTAAGGGAAATTTATGCCAGTTCAAGAAGTTCAACTGGTGATCAGCATTCAGTCTCCAGTTTTATAACGCTGAGCTGGACAGTAAATAGATATTTTAACAGTAGAAATTTTAACATCTCTGCTGACAGTGAGTTTAAAACTAACAATAACATATTCCTTATCAGTCATGAAAACTTTTAAAAAAGCAGGTCTTGGATTTGAAGCGTCTGCGGGAAACTGAGGCACTGTCCCCTCTCACCGCGGTCGGATCGATCTTCAACTTAATCTGGCACGATTTGGACGAGAGGGTGACTGACAAAAACATCTTTTGAGATCCAAAAATATGAAGACGGACTTGAATATGTGTGCCTGACATATAACGAAGACACACAAACTCACCCCAAGATCCAACTTCAGCCTCCATCTCAGTAGCTCCCCTGCCTTCCACAGTGTCATTTGAAACTCCGCCCATAATCAGCTTGAGCTCTCTCCTCTAGTTTCAAGTGAGGTGCCACTTTTGATGCAGAAATTCACAATAAACAGATGTGCAATTTATTTTTAATAAGTGAACAATACATTAAATGACATTACATTTGGGACTGTACTACACAGTGGTTGTATACACAATAAAAGTTTCTGGTTTTGTCTTAATTTAACATGTTTTCATTGTTTTTCCAAATGACAGGTAGCCGTGTTATAAGCGATATAAACCACTTTGGGCCATGCGGTTTCCGATGATATATACAACTTCTGGGGTGGTTAAAGGCCCTTGGCTTACATCTTGGGCTATATAGTGAAATAAGCTGATTGCAAAGCATTTAATCATAGCACACTTGACCATTGTTTAAAACGTGTTAATACATGTGTTTTGTTATATTTCTTTATTAACAGTTTGTTCATGAAAAAGAAATTGTAGCAGAAGATGATCAAGTGTTCCTTATAAAGCTGCAGGTAATAAAAATAATATCCCCCTGCCCTGTTTAGGTAGGGTTCTGTTTAACAAGTACAAATTACAAATGCACATTTTCTTGTAGAAATAAAATAATTTTAATGATATAAAACTAGCAAGAGATAGAATGATCTGGAGCCTTTGTTGTGAGTCCTCCCTGCTTACTTGATGTGTTTGATGGTAATGGTAAAGTGGACAAGGTCTGAGCTTATGTTACCAGCCACATTTGACTTTAGCCCAGTTGGAACACTGTGGTCATTATCTTGATACGGTAATCTATTTGATTTTGTATGTTTTGCTTCGTTCTCCCTTGTTTTGTATTCTAAATGTGCTTAAGATCCAATTGAAAGCTGCAGTTTTAATAAAAGCTATATCTTTTTTTTTTTTCTCCAGTCGCTACTAGCAAAACAGCCACCTGTTGCTGCTGGAAGACCAGTGGTCAGTATATTTTTCTTTAATGGTGAACCAAAGTATTATTTCACTAGTTTTCACCTCTATTGCGTAGACTTAAAGTAACTGTAGCTAACAAAACATAGTTATATACATTTTCTCTGCCATCACATCCATTCATTATGTAGGTCTCAAATGTGCAATTTCAAAATAAGCACAAGAAGGGTGTGGCTTGCAAAGAGAATTTCCCCCCAGCTAAAACATGTGTTACTTATTATAACAAAAAATAAATCATTTGGAACTATGTCGCTAATGAAAGTGCAGAATTGGTAGGATTTATGGAATTATTTTGTTAGCTACAATTATTGGTTTAGAACTAAACCAATAATTTGGTATGTAATTCAATTGAATATTTTTATTTTAAAGCATTCTGTGTTACTTACTACATGGTGGAGCAATCACGCAAATTCTGAATATTGGTTTTACTTTTAGGTTGTTATTGGCCCCTAGTTTGTGCTTTATGAATTTGGCACAATCTAAGTGTAATAGGATATTGCAGTTACTATGTTTTGAATTTACAAACCTTACTTAATACCTCAGAAATTGGATACTCTTTGTTTTGTCTATTAAGTGATATACAGTGTAATCGTAACCACGATCACTTCATGAGGATTTAAATACTTGTCTTGATTTTTATTAGGATGCTTCAAACAGAGTTCCTGGTTCTCCAAGAACACCAAACCGATCTAGCACCACAAATGTTGCCAGCGTGACACCTGTTCCAGCTGGAACTAAGAAAATTGACCCCAATATGAAAGGTATGTAAATAAAATCTAAACCCTATTTTTAAGTCCTGTGTTGTCAAGGGATATCAACTTTTTCACTATATCCCAGGGTTGTTCAATTTCATTACTAATGTTCTGTGGGCCTCGGTTCTTTTTCAGTGGTTTAATTCCCAGCTTGCCCTTTTACAGTCTAACACCCAATTCATTGATAATCCAGCTCTTATGCCTTACAAAAAAAGTCATAAATGCATTTTTGCCACTTGAAGTACTACATATTCCTAGATGATTAGGTGTGACATCAGAGGAAGGGTTTATTTAAAAAGGGTTTATAAATAAAAAGGGTTTATTTTTTTTTAAATAAAAAATGTTATGTTCTGAATAATGTTTTAAGGTACTGTGTTATATACCACCGGTCTTGTATGACTAGTAACCTTGAATTAAAATTGCATATAAAAAAGGAAAAAAAAAAATAAAAAAAAAATAAACATGTTGTAGGACTGACTACTCCTATATAAAAAGGACAATTTCACCCAAAACAAAGTGTGGTCCTATAGGACAGCGTTTACCTCCAAAGTCTATTTTAAATTATTGTGGGTTTTTTGTTTTTTGGATTGCAGCTGGAACTACAAGTGAAGGTGTCCTAGCAAACTTCTTCAACAGCTTGCTGAGTAAAAAGACAGGATCTCCTGGGAGTGGAGGCAGTGTTCCTGGGGGAGATGGAGGCAATCTGTCAGGCTCTGCAAAGAAATCAGGTAACATGGTTAGCTTTTTATCGTACCAAGTCAACCAAAAACAGCTCAAGTGTTTAAAATGTACTAACATGTTAAAAAATAGTTTGTAGTTTGTCAACAAAGTTGAGCATGCATGATTTGAGCGTGCAGATCATTGCATTATTTTCTGTTCTTTTTTCAGCTCCTAAAACTTTTCCTGTGATCATAATGCATGTCTTCCGTATGTGCATTTATTTTTTATATTGATATTATATTTATAATGAGTTTAATATAACTACATTCACACGTTCTTTTAGTTTTATTAAACTACATCTGCTTTGTCAAAGTCTAAATACTGTATATACTGATAGTGACGTTATCTCTATTTGTGGTTAATGATACATAAAAGGTTTATTTGTGGATGACCTTTTGCTTATTTTTTTCATGTGGGGGGTATTGTTTAGATACATTGCATGAGTGTCATTTTAAATTTAAAAAAGAGGAATCTGCTGCAAACATACAGGAAATTCCAGTTCAAGTACATGACCATTTTTCTAACATTTATTATATATGTATATATTTTTCAAGATATGCATTTATCAGGAATGTTTCACTTCTGAATTTGATGATGTATTTCAGAGATGAAAAATCTCCACTGATTGGCGGTTTTTCGCTTTTACTCAGTCCCTGATCCTGTTGTTTTTATTTATTATTATCTTTTTTAATCTTTCATTTTTTCAAGCTATTAACACATTTGTGACAGTTGGTGAGGTTCATATATATATATATATATATATATATATATATATATATATATATATATATATATATATATGTGTGTGTGTGTGTGTATTTTTTTTTTATTTTTTACATAAATTAACAATAAATAAGGCACAGTTTCATTAAGGCGGTTATTTTTACATTACGTACCCCTTTGGTGCTTGCAGATGGCTGACTGTCTTGACAAGTTGCTATTTCTTTGGTCCACAAACAAGTACTGTGAATCTAACAGTTGTGGTTCAGTTCTACAGTTAACATTGCAGGAAATGACGAAAATTATGGATTGAAAGGAAGGTGCTGGCGAACAATTAAGATACATATATATTTATTTTCTGTTTCATTTGTGGAGCGAGCAAGCAAAGGGGGGGGGGGGGGGGGGGGGGTGATCGTGGACATTGCTGACAAAGCCTGTAGACCCCCACTCTACCAGAATAATCCATACATTAGGCATATGTAGCTCACCTTCAAACCATGAGCACTGTCTCTGCCTTTATTATAAATACTTTCCGGTTAATAATATACTGACGATACACTTGCGTCTTATACAGTCGGCACTCGGATATCTGTTACCCAGATACACGTCAGTCGCGTTTTACCACCCTTGTATTAAGAATAAAGTCAATCCCCATTTGTTTTATGATACAAAGCCCATCTCTTCAGTGTTACAGTTTATCTGAATATCTGGCACAGCCTGCATGTTGTTTTTTTTTTTTTTTTTTTTTTTTTTTTTTTTCTCTTTCTAATGCCAAATCAGTCTGCCTTGTATTGTGCAGTTACACAGCGCTTCCTCCAGTTTCACCTGATGAAAATGCAGCCAGAACAAAGCAAACGAGACAAGCTAGGGTAATGTAACAGCTGATCATTAAACAGTTTTATTTATTTAAAATCTTTTTTTGCTTTTGTGCATTTTTGTTTGCAAGTGAACTGTGGCATTAGGGCCTTATCGAGCACTATATTCTACAGTTTTGAATACTGACTTGGGATATTGTTTTAATACTTTTTTTTTTTTTTTTTTTTTTTTTTTAAATATCTTGGTTTTGCAAAATAGCACTGCCTTTTACATTTTACGCATTTCTGTGCATGGATAACATTTAGATTTAATTTTGCTGTTAGGTCATAAATTTTACGTAGTTCTTTTTTCACCTTTAACAATTAAAAGGGAGTGACATTCTTATGTAAACAAGTTGCATTCGAGTTCCAAAGGAACAAGAACATTAAAAGAAAAGACATTCTGTACATCATTTATTTTAGCCCTTTATTTGGCTGGATACTTGCATCAGGTTTCACAGACCCTATTTTACCATCCTACCTCCTGTCTGAAAAAAAAAAAGCAATTACCTAATTTTGCTTGGCAGGTGTTGTTTTGTTTACTCTCAAGTATTAGCATCTTGGTTTGTGAAACCAGCAGTTACAGTTCACTTATTGTTTGGTATACATTCTAATTTCAGGTGTAATCTGAATCCATGGGTGAAAGTTTTCCATCTGTAGAAATCTGTCAAAATGGGTCCATGGAAATGTCATCAAAATTGGGGTGGGGGAGGAAGGTATATATATATATATATATATATATATATATATATATATATATATATATATATATATATATATATATATATTTTTTTTTTTTTTTTATCGTGGTAAACTAAAATGTTTTCGCACATACTTGATTTTTTTGACCTTTAACGGTTTTCTTTTTCTCCTGTTGAACTGTAACTTGATTGGGACCATAGGTGCCTACCCATAAGGCACAGGGGAGAATGTTTTTTGATCAGTGTTTGCACACTATTATTGTTTTGTTATGGTTTTGCCTTTTAAACGATTTACATTGTAATACAAAAACGGAGAGTCATTCTGAAGACGCCAGAAGTCTACTACTCGAACATTGGTTTGACCTATAGTCCGCACTCCACCATTTACAACAGCTAACATGGACAGCGGTTTGCAGTGTGTGGAGACAGCAGAAATGGTGAATTAAATATAGGCTAGGTGGTTTAGTTTGTTTTTATTCTCTATTAATTAAATATAGGCTAGGTAGTTGTTAGTTTTGTTTTTATTCTCTATTAGTTAAATGACATTCATTGAAAAAAAGGTAAGAGCGAACCATACAGTTATTTTATTTTTTAAATAAATTAAGTTTTAAGTTCAACACAAAGTTAAAATAAAATGTTGTTACTGTTATTAAGCACTAGTAATAATATGAAGCTGTGGTTTTTCAAAATAACAGAAGCCTGTTTTTACTTTAGTGAAGTAGACTAGACTGTTTTTTTTGTTTGTTTGTTTGTTTTTTTTTTTTTTTTTTTTTCCATTAAAAAATCATGTCGTTGTTCCTTTATTGAAATAAGCAAGTAAACAATACGTGTATCGATGCCCCGGAAGCAGCTTGCATTATTGTTAAGTTATTTTATTATGGGCAAACTTTGCCCACTAACTCAGTAGACCATATTTTGAAGCAAGCACAAAGTCAGACACACACTTTCTTAGAGGAGTACTAAAACAATAAACAACTCTTGACTGGTCCTTCCTGCAACTATGTTAATGCAGTTAAAAAATATATACTGCTGACATTGTTTTATTCAGCAAAACAAAAGCAAAAAATTCATCAGAATGAAGTCTTTTTTTATGTAGTAAAGCAGTGCTTCTGACATGGCAAGTATTGTGAACTGCCTTACTCGGGGAATACTTGCCTTCGAAGGAACAGTACTTGCTTCCGTTTGTTCTTTCCTTTAATAAACTGTATGTAGGAGTTCTAGGTGTAGCACTGTGCAGAGATGCCATTGGTCCTGGTTGTGCCATGTGGTGGTACTTGCATGTGTTTGTAATTAATGCATGCTCAGTAAGTGAAAATGTTATGCTGAAACAGTTTGCAATTACTAAAACCATAACATTTCAAAAACTATGTTTGTTAACTAGCTTCATGTATGACTTTGTCAGGTTGATCCATCTGGTAAAATCAAGTTTTAAGTAAATATATTTTAGAATTTCTTTTTGTACAGTCAAATTCAATTTTGCTTCTGAAAGGGGTCCAAAGTGGCTCAGAATGCATCTGAGGGCATGTACAACCACAGACCCTGGCCAAAAAATTGATTTTGCCACAGGTGTTTGTCAAAATGATCCATTGGCCACTTTCACCCATGTTACTCTTAACATCATTCAATTTGGGTTCCTGAGCAAAACATTCAACACAGCAGTGGATCCCAGATTCCTGCCATGTTTTTCAGCTTTTTTTTTTTTAGTTCTCCTCACTTTCATCTCTGGTATTTATCCAGGTGTATATAATTTTACAGTATACAATGAAGTCCTATATATGGCTTTCAAACCTTCTGTCTGTTTCCCTTCCTAAACTTTATTTTCTCTGTTTTGTTACATGGTACACGTTTTTTTCTGTTTCTTTTTTCTTCATATATGTCTGTAAGAAATCATGTGTCTTCCCATGCTCTCTCTTTATTTACTTTGTGCTTTTTGTGGTTTTCCTTCAACTGAGAGCTCTCATAGAAAACATCTCTGGGTGATAGAACTCTGTAATGTGGATGTCACAAAATGCATGTTTTACACAGGTACATGTAAAAATTCGAATATCACGGTGTAGGTATTCATTATTTCTATTTATAATTCTGATTCACTTTTGCAGCATGAGCACAAAAGAAAACTTGTATGTCTTTTTGTGGAACATTTTTAGTTATGATGTATTCTGAACTGTCATAGACACTGCTCCAAACAATTAAGGGTTAAATGCAAGTATTTAAACCTTACAGGTATTACAGTATATGCCTAGAAAGAGGTTCCCAGTTGTCCACCCTCTATATCAATCCGTTCGTCTATATAGTTTGTGATCACCTTGTACACTATTATGATTCCGTTATAGATTATACATACTGGAAAGGAGTATGTTGATGAGTGCCTATATAGACATACATTTATACACATCTCTGAATATCTAATAGTTTGAAGCCATTTCAGATTCATTGTGTGTGTGTGTGTATGTATGTATGTAAATGTGGATTCGTCTTCTGTGTGGTAACTTTCAGCTTTGACCTGGTACTGCTAATCCTTATAATAGGTCTGTGCTGCACGAGCAGCTGTCTGCTTATAAACCTGAAATAGAGTATCACTTTTCATAATGGTATCCTTGTCTAAAGCATATACATTCTAGTTAAATTGCTTATGCTAGGTTTCCCCTGTGCTTTTTCTTTATGTAACTCTTTTAAAATATCAGAGTACTATTCATAAAGCCTTTGTTTACTGGATAGCAATGTATTTATTGGCAAGCTAATGAATATGGCCTTTAAGTACTCTATACTTATGATTCTTATGATGGGAGGGGAGGGGGATTATAGTTTATATACGTACTAATGTGATTTCTGTGTTACATAAGTTGCCTTCTTTTGACCAAGTGCTGCAATTACGCTTTCTTTGAAAAATATTTTGTCTTCACGCAGTAGCTGCATGTCATCATGCAGCCAGAGTCTAAAAGGGAGCTGTATAATGCAGTTTGAATAGAAATACATAGATTGAAAGGGATATATTCAGTTTCTTCAAACAGCTGCCACATACACTAAGTTTGAATTTTTTCTTGTCCTAGGGCAAAGGCTTGGCTTAACAGATGTACAAGCAGAACTTGATCGAATTTCAAATAAACCAGAAATTGAAGTGTCATCCCCAACTAGCCCTACATCTCTGACTCCAGCAGATGGGGATGCATCTTGAAGACTGCACAAAATACTTAACCTGAGTCTGCCTCATCCTTTTCCTTTACTGTGGATCACAGAGCTGAACAATAAATCCAAACTTTGTGTAAAGGGAGAAGTAACCTTTTGAAATGCTCATATCTTTAATGTGTTGTCCAGAAGATAAGTGATAAAGTGACTGAAACCAAAACTACAGAAAATATCTAATTAAACTTGGACCTGCTGCCTGGCTTAACATTTTCCAGTGATTCTCCACATGAAATTGATGTTTGTTTGTTTATTTATTTATTTATTTTTATATATAAAGTACACTCTTCAAAAGGAGACTGTTTGCCGTATTCAAGCAGAACAGCAGTACATGTTACATACACAGTATTTGGCAGGTTTAAGTGCAACTGTCTTTTTGCATCATTGTGCACTTACCCGGTGCTTTTTGTTAAATTACTTTGACACTACATAGGAACAAAAAACAGTGTAATTATTGGCCATTTTGGCATTTGGGAAAACTCAAGATTAGATGTTTTGTTTGTAGGCACTAAATAAAACTAAATACATTTGGCAATATGTACGGTATTACAGTGGTTTATTAGCTACTCTGTAACAGAAAGGCCAGAGGTTAGCCTTATTTAACAAATGTACAGTTGTCACGCTTAAAATGGTAGGCCCCATAAGTTAAAATATTGTAGTGATGTTTCTATTGGTCAAGTCTATAACTCTTTAATAAAACTGTATTTGTTCTCAGCAGTCATCAGATTGAACTTTTTTTGTATTCATAACAATGTGGAATCCTATTTTCTGAAAAGTCTTATGATATTAAACCAAGGCAGCTTTGGTTAAAAGCAGTGAGGCAAGTCTGCTCTGACTATATGTCTTCTATAATGTATTTACTGAAATTGTTTGCTCTTAGAAAAAACATTACTTGTGTTTGTCACACTAGTTTCACGTCTAGTTTCCTCAGACCTGAGGGTAACCTGCTATTTTATTTTTTTCTATTTAATAAACTGTATTTTCTTGAGCTTAAGGGGTGAGTTAAGAAGTAAGTGTCTCTAAATTTCAAATTTCTACGTTCACTTTTTGGGGGCAAGGTATCCATTTAAATTGATAAGTTGATCTTACTTTAGTATTTCCAGCGATTAATAAAAACACTGTTTAATGCAATACAAACCACACCAGAATTTATTCACAACATGTTATCACAACATTTTAAATCTGAAGCATAACCATGTAGCACATGACTTGGAGTTTAACATTTTCTTTCATATTTTTAAACCAAAAATGATCTATCTTTTAAAGATATTGTTGCTTTGGCTTACATTTAAAGCATGCGTATAAAAACCCACTGAAAATCTTTTTTTTGTTTTTCCAAATAATGTACAACAAAATATCAAGTCTGTTTTTTTTGTTTTTAAATTGTAAATTAGAATACCAATATACCTTTGAGTGAATGCAGACTGTTTTCTGTGAGTTCAACAACCATCTGAGTGTAGATTCAGTTTACAGGAAGTTGAGACATAGATCTATCGAAATTTGGTCCAAAACACATAGTTCACATTACCACCTACTTGTCAAATTCTGTAACAATTGTATGCATGCTGTCAAGTTGTGTCATGCTTCCTCCGTTGTGGCATCTGGTCCTCACTGGAATCATTGCAGGACTGGCTTGCAATCTGTCTTTTTGTCCCCCTTGATTTTTTGCAAACTAACATTGGCTATTTCCACTTTAAAGTCTAGATACTCCATAACCTCTCTTTCTGTCCCTTTAACTGTCCATTTCTTGGTCCTAGCTTTTATCCTGTAGTAAGAAATGGTGTGGTCAAGCATGTCACGTGCACCCTGGACCCCCTCCTCACTCGCATCTTTCAAGCTGCTGATCCTGCATCTCCCTTCTCAACATCTCTCTCATCTCTGGCCTCTTTCCCTACCCCTTCAAACAAGCCTCAATCACCCCTCTCCTCAAAAAGCCTCACCTCCAGAACTACCATCCTGTCTCTTTTTTACCCTTCCTCTCTAAAACCATCAAGTGGGCAGTACACAGCCAACTCTGGTTTCCTGTCTAACCACTGCTGGACCCCCTCCAATCTGTTTTCCGGCTGCTCACTCCACTGAAACTGCCATCCTGTCACTAACTCCCTAAACTCTGCCCGCACTGCCTCTCCTCTGTCCTAATTCTCCTCGATCTCTCTGCTGCCTTAGACACTGTTGATTATTCTCCTATCCTCTCTCACTGACTTGGGAATCTCTGGCCTGGTTCTCCTACCTCTCTGACCGCACCTACCAGGTAACCTGGCGCTGCTCAACCTCCATACCTCACCCTCTCTCAACAGGAGTCCCCCCAAGGATCAGTCTTGGGTCCTGTTCTCTCTCTACACATGCTCCCTGGGCCCCCTCATTGCATCCTGTGGTTTCTCATACCATTTCTATGTTGATGATGCTCAGATATTCCACTCATTCCCCACCATCCCCTTCCGTATCTCTACCTGCCTCTGCTGTCACCTCTTGGATGCACTCGCATCACCTTAAACTCAACCTCTCGAAATATGACCTCCTTTTCTTCCCCTTCTCATCTTCCCCCTCCTCTGATCTCTCTATTTCCATTTCTCTGGAATCCACCACACTCTCTCCCTCCTCCTCAGCCAAGAACCTCAGAGTAACCCTGGACCGTTGCCTCTCCTACTCCCAGCACCTCTCCACATGTCGATTCTTCCTGAGCAACATTCGAAGAATCCGACCATTCCTCACCAATTACTCTACGCAGCTCCTCGTCCAAGCCCTGGTACTCTCCTGCCTAGACTACTGCAACTCCCTCCTGGCTGGCCTCCCTGTGTCTGCCACCCGTCCGCTCCAACTCATCCTGAACTCTACTGCTCGCCAGGTGTTCTCTCTGCCTCGCTTCTCCCACACTAATCCATTCCTCCGCTCACACCCGACCTCTCCGCTCTGCCTGCACTAGAAGACTAGAGCCCCCTCCTTCTCCACCCTCGCCCCACAGTGGTGGAACAACCTTCCTGTCAGGACTGACCAGTCCGACCATCTTCTGGCGCCAAGACACACTTCTTCAGACAACACCTGTAAAACTCAACTCTCCTAGTTTATACAGCACTGTCTTTAATGCACTTTAACTTGCGCTTATCTGCTCCCTATTTTACTGTATTTAATCCTGAACTTAACCCAATCTGTACTATTTTGTACCTGCACTCATATTTAACCCTGATGTAACTATCAACACTGTTATCTGCTCTTGAACTGCCCCTATATCAAATCGTACTGTGTTTTTTATTTGCTTTTATTAGGACTGAAGTCACTGTATTTTGTATCTTGTTCTTAATTGTACTGTAATTTTTGATATGTATTTTTTGTGTACAACTGTAAGTTACCCTGGGTAAGGGTGTCTGCTAAGAAATAAATAATAATAATAATAATAATGTTAACTCCTCACATTTTTAAATTGTATTGCCTTACAATCTCTGGACGATTGACCTTGATTTATTTATCATAAATTCAAATTTTTCTTCAGCTGTCAGGCCTAAAATGTAAACTAATGAAAAGCATCAGGAGGTTGTACATAAACTCAAAGGTTTAAGAAAAACTTGATATTAAACAGTAAATAAATAAATAAAAACCCAAGTAAAACATTAGTCCCAATATCCATTTTGATAATATATGCATATGGAGGAGTGAGACTTTTTGACTTTTAACTTCTTCGGAGAGAGTGAATTAAAAGCTATTAAAACCAGCCCTGGTGTCCTGCCTTTTCTGCACCAGCGCTGGAAACCCAGCACAGCATTGCTACATTGTTGTCAGAAGTGAAGGCGGGGCAAGTACCCTGACAGGCACTTGGAAGCTGTCGGGGAGAGTGTAGAAGTGCAAAAGTAGACTCGCCCAAATTAATGGCATAGGCAAAACTAGATTGGCCTTGGGCTATAAATAAGGCCTCCCTTGGGCTTTAATAAATTTACATGATAAATTTCACATTCATTACCGCGATCGGACTGTCTAATTTCATAATTATAGCCCGAATCACTTAATATGGCCCCTGCCATTTAGCACATAATTTCGATTCTGAGGAGGGAAGCAGCAGCATGACCTTATCTCCAGGTCGAAAGGTTCTAATTCGTGCATTTTTATTGTAATGCTGCTGTTGCCGGAGCTGATCTGATTTGAGGTTGTCCTGGGCCAAACGACCTACCAAATCCAGGCAATCTCAGATTGAGGATGTCTTGTCAGCTCCGAGGTGCCCCAAAAAAAGGGATATCATGTGCCAGCCTCATGACCTTGGGCCGACAAGACGGGGGAACCAATAATTGTGTTACACGCTGTCCTGTGCCCACGGCAAGGTTTACCCTATACAGTAATTCCCCCATGATACTGAAGTGTGGAAATACTAGTGCCCCAGCACCGTCAACATCCTTACCTTCAATGGATCGGACCTGTTCCCAAGCGTGCACTAGTGACGGGTCATTATGTTGCCCCCACACTATGTCGCTGGAGTACTACATGTCCAGTACATTGAGAGGGGCGGGAGTAGCATCTGCCCTAGATGGCCCAGTAACCATGCCCTCTCGGTCACGTTGCGTTCCGACTCCCTTTGAGTGGCGTTTGTTACCATCCGAGCGTTCTCCCACCAGACCCCAGCCTTGTCTCAATGATGCTCGCTCCCATTTTGCGGTCCTTCTCTCGTTATTTGTTTTTCTAGGACGGAAGATAGGAGAAAACATTTCAGCTTGAAAAGGAAACATATCACCAATTTGTTCCTGTAGGGGCCGGTGTTGTTGATAGTGCCAGCCCTACCCTTTCAATGAGCACGGTGTAACGCTCCTCCCTCCTTCTCTCTGCCTCCCGTATGCTATCCAGTGCCTCCAGCATTAATACTAGGTTCGTAATTTGTGATTAATGGGTGGGTCCAGGTTTTGGTTTGGTCCAGGCCTATGTACAGTTTAATGTGCAAAGAATTTAAAAAGTTTTGTCACAGGGAAACAAATGTTGCTTTTACATCAATGTGACTTTGATATGCCTTACTATCAAGCTAGCTTTACTGGGGATCCTAAAAAAGCATCAAAACAAATGTACCTGTAATGTGCAATGTATTCTTTTGTTCTCACAATGTCATTTGTGTCATCTGTCTACAGGTCATCTATTTGCAACAATGTTATTTACCAATCAATGTATTTACCGATGTGAACTGTTATAGAGGCTTGTTTGTTAAACTACACTTCTTGTAAGTGTGCTGAACACCTAGTTCTCTTACTAGTCATATGGAATATCCATAGGGACACTAGAGGACAATTCAGTACAGTTTCCTAGAGAATAGTCCTATAGAGGATCCTATAGGACATTGTAGAAGTCAGTCCTATAGATTATCCTAGCTTCCTAAAGTTGAATCCTTCAGCACCCTTTAGGACAGTGATATAGGATATCCTATATGCACAAGTCCAATGGGATATTCTATAGGACTTGTGCCCAATTTACTATAGGACTTTCTATAGGATTTCCTATAGTTTTTATTATTTTTTTATAGTATTCCTATAGGATATTTCCATAAGGGCAGGAATGTTTGTTTTTGTTTTACCCCCTTAACCCCCTAGAATGATTTTCAAATGTCATTTGAAACCAACAAAGTAAGAAAACAAGGGACTAATACTTTAATAATAATACACTATAATAGTACATCAATTAAATTAATATAAAAGTCAGATTACTAGTACTAGCAGTGGAAACAATACCATGTCAGAAACATTAACTTGATTTGTACATGCCAGTAGATAAAATGACACAGCCTTTGTATTATGCTGTAAACCAGTTGTACTGGTATGTTGTACTGTCCTATACCCAAAATGAAGTTCACCATCTTGTCAACGTAGCCAGCAATGCAGCACACCACATTATTTATACCGAGCTACACCTGTAAAGTCCCCTGGTCAATGACAAAACCACACTGCGTTTTTGTTTTGTTTTGTTTCGTTTTTACAGCCCTTCCCGTGAGAGTTAAGCAATTTCCTGCGTTGTTTTTGGAAACAGCAAAGTGGAGTTTAGTATTTGCCGATATATAACAATATCGTTATTAATTATTTGGTTACACATAATTGGCGTTTTTTTTTTTTTTTTTTTCTTGACAGTGACATGTGTCATTCTAAGGCCTCACATAATTCGACCAGCTAGATGCTGCGGAACCGACACACCCTCTATCATTTTGCGGAAGCAGCTCCAAGGGGAATTACGTTTTTATATAACCGTCTGGCTGCACTAGACAACTTCGAGAAGAAATTAAGAAAGTTGTCACAGCAGTCTATTTAACCACCGAAATCAGAAAAGTAAGCAGTTTTCTTTTACTTTATATATGATATTCAGTATATTGTCTTGCGTTTTCATTTTTTGAGACCATATAATTCAGTATATTAGCCTGTAGTAGTAAAGATTAATGTAAATATTGGTTATGCTTCTGTTATAAGAAGACACGTAGTTATTTAAGAGTGCAGTAGTTTAAGGACTCTAGAGTTATCATACTAGTATATCTGAGGAAATGTGTTTTGATAATCCCTTTATTTAAGTACTGTGTAAAGTTTTGATGACGGTTATTTGCAAGGACAAAAGATTCACTTTCGGTTTCACTAAAGGTCACCATTTTGAGAACGTGTCTTTGTCGGTTCTTTAACATAATTTCTTTTTCTTTCTTTTTTTCACATTGTAATATCATTTTCAATGTGGTTGCTGACAGGATGAGTGAAGCCAATGTATACGGTAATACCACAGAACCAGTAGAGCAGTCGAAGAGGTGGCTAACAGATGATCATTTGGACAAAAAAAGGGCTGTGATAAAGATTCTAGAAGTGGTAAGTAGTATATTGTTTTGTGACGCTGTGATGTAAAAAAACATATCTTATTATGAAAAATGCATAGCATGTGTTATAGTAATACAAAATGCGTAATAAAAAATAAATTTCGACATTATAGTGCATACGTATGTGTTGTGTTTGAAATACGGAGACTAGTTTTGTCTGGGGGGTGGGGTGGGGGACAGGGTTATGATTACATTGCAATTGTAAACGGAGCTAGCATAAAGTCAACTTCAGAGCAGGAAAGTTTGTTAGCTTCGGCAGCCTTTGTCAGTTAAATAAATTACAACTCATAACAAAGTTTCTATTCAGTAAATTTGACACTATCGCCTAAATTGCGAACGTTAACAACTCTGTCTAATGTAACTGGTTATTGTAATTTGATATTAAAGTTGTACTGTGAAACAATGCAGAGGGATACTTCGGGGCATTTAAAAGGGCTGTAAACCAGACAGATTCAGGGACCAATTTGGTTTATGCGTGGTGCAGTATGAATATCACAACCGTTCCCTACCACCAAAACTCTGCTGTTCTTCAAAACAGGAGAACGATGGACTTGAGGTGACTGATAATTTTTTGTTGATGGAATGCCTGACATGTAAAGCTGCATCTCCTTGTAGCAATACAGTTCCAATCATGCTGAGCAGAAGGCTTTTGATAGGTGGAGCTAGCTGGGAGGTGCATCAGTGCCTTTTGTTATATTTCCATTAGTATTTTATCAGTCAGTATTTTTGTATAGGGTCGTTAACGAGGGCCACCACAAAGCATTTTACAGGAAGAGAAAAAGAAAGAAAAGACAAATAATAGTATTTGTAATATTAACAACACCCATAAAACAATTACATGTATTTAAAATAAATGTTAAGTCAAATAATACTAAATAGTAGAATATGGCATATAGAGAAGAGAGAATATCATTTTAGATAACTGGGTACACCGGGCTATAAATATGTGATTTTAATTGAGATTTAAAAACATCAACCGAGGGAGCTTCCCTTACAATACTGGGCAAGTCATTCAATAATTTCAATGCAATAGCTGCACTTAAATCCAGTAAAACAAGCACCAAAGGCGAGCCCGTGTTAGTGGACATCATTTGTAACTTGAATTTGTACCGTCTCAGTGCTGTGATACAGCCTAAAACTGAAATGTCTCAGCATGTTGTGTGTGACAAGAAATCTGTTAAGTTGCTCCACCAGCACTTTCTAACACCTTAGATAAAAAAGGAAGATTGGATACAGGCCTATAGTTATTAAGCACATTGGGATCGAGGGTGGGCTTCTTGAGCAAAGGTTTTATTAGGGCCTACTGCTATCCTGAACGAATTAGGAAATAATATTTAAAACGGTGGTATTTATTTTTGGATATACTTCTTTTAAAAGTGTTCTAGAAATGATAACTAATGTACATGTTGTGAGTTTGTATTTAACTATAATGCCCAGCTCTTGTTCACCCGTCAATAAAAAAATGCTCTTAGGTTTGTTTAGATTCAGACAGACCAAGAATATTTGCATAATTAATTTTGTCCGTTGACATGTCTATTTGGTATACAGTTGCTCAGCTGATGTCAGACAAGCGATTCATAAACTCATCACAGCTTAGAGGAGTATTTTGTGTAACACACTCCCAATTATGGATTTGTTAATTTTGTTATGGACTGAAAGAGAAATCTTGAGTCGTTCATGTTTTTGTGAATAAGAGACCAATCTAGCAGAGACAACGCAGCCCTGTTTTTTTTTTTTTTTTTTTTTTAAAAGATTATCTTTCCAAGTTGGATAATGTACCTAAAGTCTGGTAGCTCGCCATCTGCATTCTAGTTTGCGACAGACACATTTGTGTATATGTGTTGTATCATTGAACCAAGGAGAGAATCTTTTTGTAGACAGTTTCTTAAGTTTATAGGGTGCAATAGTAGGGCTGCAACGAAGGGTACGTTTTGACCTTCGACGTTTTGGAACACATTACTGAAGGAAGGTTCGAACCTTCTGAAGGTACTAGTTTGCATAATCTACTGGTGATGTCACCATAGTTACTTGTTTATATTTGATTGAAAAGCCTATTTTACAGGCAAGCCATATGAATGGAATAAAACAAACATATGCAGTTTAAAAATACATTTATATAGAACAGTAATCATGTTTTTATAATTTAAATAAAAATACACATTGGTTATGCACACATAATTGATGCTGCTTGCACTTAAGCTTGTATTGCAGCAGAACTAACTGCAATGGACACATGCAAACAAACTTAATTTAATACAGTCACGTTTTACTACTACTACTATAGAATTGTGTCTTTATTAAAATGGTGTGGAAGGGCCAATAAAAGAGCTTTTGGTTTAAGTCCTGTGGCTGTCTGATCCATTAACCTATGCAAGCAAGAATACTACTACTACTATGACTAACCATAGCAAGAACAGCAACAACAACAATAATATGATTGTAAAGTGACCTCAGAGATTGGTTATACCTCCATGATATGAGACGCTTGCACAGTTTGCAGTCAACTTTTTTTTTTTGGTCATCTGGGCATTTACAAAAAAAATCCTAAACAGCAGAGGGGTTTTGAGACATTTCTTTCAGTACTGTTTGATCAATACAGCACTTTGCTGTCGAGATGTTGAATGAAGAAATTTGCCTCTGGCTAACACACACTGGAGGGGGGAGGGACGGACGGTGCTCAGTGTTTTCGAAATTAAAATTATTAGTGTTAGCGTATAATTTGTATGTTTCAAATATATTCATAGTACTTCTCTTGCACTGTCTTGTACACTAGGTATTCAGTACATATTTTACTGAAGCACTACAACCGCTATAGGTACCCCCCCCAGTGCTTTGGATAATATATCCTGCTCCATACATGGCAGCGGCACCATATAGAATTGCTAAGATTTGGTTGGATTTTAATACAACAACTTTTGTTAAAGTAATATTCATTATACAAATAAAAAGATTGAATTTTACATGCGAGTGACATTAAATGTGTGATTTATAGTATTCACACATTTTCAAAAAACACAGTGCGTGAATGGCATCTGATGAACCTTCGAAGGTTTGAAACAATCAAACAAAAAACTCCTGAATAGCAAAAAACCTTCTAACCTTTCAATACAGCCCTGTGCAATAGTTTCCAAGGTGTTTGTCAGAGTGGCATTATAGTTCTCTATCAACTCTTCGACCGCTCCAGAATGAGTACAATCTAAAACAGACAAAACTTCCAGGAACGTTTTAGAATTTGATAAATTTAGAGATCTAGTGTTAATACAGCGTGGTGGCTGTTTCATAGAGTCGGGTAATAGCATTTTAAAAGCAACCGCATAGTGATCTTGTCTTGATGTTTGCAATCATCCTGAGTAGTTCTGGGTTCCAGCATTGAGTTATTAGCATTTTCTTCAACATCTGCCATTAAACTGGTTTTAAGCTTGTCTGTTTTTCAGAAAAGTCCATCATTTGCCCAGTCACTGTTACATTTGTCCAGTTTCACTGATGGAATTAGAGGCGGTGATCATCAAGGAATGTCTCTACACCATATTCACAGGGTCAGATCCACATACTGCATATTCATTAGTTTTATTTGCTAGAGACTTTGGTTATTAGTTAGTACACTTTGCTGTGAACTCACAGGAAGATGGTTACTCATTGCAGTCTGTTTTTTTGATGACCTTATTAAGTGTCAGCCCACAGATTGAGAACTGGTGGCCTATTTGTGAGAGTTGAGGTCTTGAACAGATCCGACTTACCGTCCCTGTGACCTATTATAACATATTTTACGCTGTTGACTGGACACTGACAATTATGTTACATTCTCATTTGTTTAAATAGATAAACACATTAAAAATGAAATGCAGTTGAGAAAATCAGTTTACCTCTTGCCCCTTATTTTAACCAAAAGAATTAACTCGGTTTATTAGCATGCTTTAAAGGTTCTGACAAAGAATGTATTCTTAGCTGGCCAAACAACAGACCTGTTTAATTATGGCTCCATAAATAAAGTTACTGTTCCGTAAATAAATTCTCAGAATGGTAAAAATAAACAGGTTGCAAAACATCTTTAAGACAACAATAATGTTAATGTGTGACAATAAAATAAAATGCATATATATAGGGCTTACAATTGATTAAAATTTTTGATCTGTTAATTTATGAGCATTAGTTAATTAATTGGTAGATTAATCTGTGCACCTTTTTAATAGTTAACAATATTGTACAGGCTGGCCTGCATAGTAATACAAATAAAAATCTGTAGAATCTAAAAAATAAATAAATAAGCCCAATGAGAATTTGGTCTTTTTAAAAGCATTTTTATTATTTTTATTTTAGTAAATGTAACACATTTTCACAGAACAACCATTCTTTCGGGCCACTGTCAGTCACATACTAGTACATGAAAGCACAAGACAGCTGAGCTGTGTTTCCAACATCAGTCGTTTAATCTACCATTATAGCTATGTACTTGGTTTCCTTCTTGTACTTCTGCGTCTAGCAGAACCTGAAGCACCAAAGAGATTAAACCATTCGGAATCTTGTCACAGCAGAGTTAGAAACTCCTGCTCGCCCGAGGTGAAATAAATCAGATCAGAACTAGCTGATGTCTGTGTCTTAGTAGTCCTCTGGGCGAGTACTTAAAACAGATGTACATACTCTCACATTTAGTCTTGCATTAAAAAATGCAGGGAAGTCAGTTTTCTAATGGGGTGTAGCAGTGGTGAATAAGGATTCACAAGTAATGCTTAGAAAACAGTCGCTTGGAACTGAAACCTCCCTTCATCTCCCCTGCAATGCCAACCCCACTTAATGGCATTTTACGTTTGTGTTTTTCCTTGGTGCGGGATGTGAAGTTTATCGTTTGAATTTACTGAAACGCGTAAGTAAGTGTAAAGTCATTTTATAAAAATGTGGAGATTTATACTTGGTTACAACCCTGACTGAAGATGTCGTTAGCAAAGGGCGCCGGGAGTACTAATGAGGTCAAACAATAGGTCACGTTTTACTAAACATTTTAAAACTAAAAAACAAACAATTACCATAATGAACATTATTGTAGTATGTTAAAACATAACAACACAGTTTATTCATAATGAAGTTGAGTGAAAACAAAAAATACAAGGCTAATGACTCAAATGTGTCGCAACATTTAGTTTTTGGGTTGTACAGTAAAAACATTATTGTAGTTATTGAGTGTATTGTAAATAGTTAATTAAATTATACATGTATAAATTCTTAGGTTTTTTTTTTACTGTTAAATATGCATCTATGGTCTCCCTATATATTAATTTGAACAACTTACATTGTTGAAATAGTTGTTGTTGTTGATGTTTGGTTTCTGATGTTTTGTGAATTAGAGGGCAGATGCCCAACACATCTCAGAAGCTATATCTGAGATTTCAGGTCCTGTTGAGACTGCTCATAAATGTTGAATGTTTTTGTATTTTGTTTTGTCGTCATTGCCCCCAGGAATGATGTTGGCTGGTAAAATGTCTGCGTGGCTAGTGCATGGACAGGTTAATTTCAAGCCCTGCCTGGTTTTTAGTCCTGTGCGAATCATGCTTATGTTTTTCATACATCTCACTTAATATTGCAGGCAGACCACAGTGCTGAATATTTATCAAATTAGATTATTAACTTTTGTTCATTTGTTTTGGAAGCTGCAGTCTCTCGTTTTATTTAATTGTTTTACTATAATCTGATTCTTTGGAATTTCTTTATCCAAATGGTGTTTTTGCGTTTCTTTTTTTTTTTTTGCATTTACTAGAAATACCTATATGTATCATTTTTATACCACTGGCTCACAAAATAACTAAAATAGCCATACTGTACTGTAGCAGGGAGAGATCTGTGCTGACTCTGCTGGCGTGTTCATGGGCTGCAGGAAGAGGGCGGCAGTCACCCAACAACCGCCTGTGAGTCATGGCAGTGACACGGGGAGGTGGGAAAGTGGGTGTGTGGACTTTCCCCCTCTCTGAATGGCTGAGAGACGAGTCTTGGGAGATTGTTGGTCCTATAAAATAACGCTCTACTGTTTCCTCAGGGCTGCCCTTACAGACGCGCTGAGAGTGCGGAAACGCTGGTCGCGGACCGAGAACCGGCCGGGAGAGAAAAAGACACGAAAGTGTCACAGTGAGACAGTGAGAGCGGGGAACCCTTGGGCAGACCCCTTAAAAATATAACAGAGCAGGCTAGGTAGCCGGCAGCGTAGGACGGAGATCCGGGTCGCACGGGCAGCGGCGACCGGGATATTGCTGCAGAGTGCAGCACCTTTTATTTGTAGTTTTGTTATTGTGTTATTTTGTCCCTTGTTATTTTTGCCTTCTGTTTTCATTGTTATTTCTTTGAGCACCTGCAAGGCGCCGGTATTGTGTACCATCGCTTGGTATGCCCGTGGTTCTGTTTACCATCGTTGGTAAATCAGACCACGGACCCACAGCACCATCTGCGGGATAAACTGAAAAACAGCACCCCGAAAATAAATCTGGATTAATGTAAAGTTGTGGGGGGGTTTGCTTTTGTTTGTCTTGACATTTGCATGGATGAAATACATAATTTTATAATATTGTAAGCCAAAATTGTTTAATGATTGATAGTAACTTTTTTAACTTTTTTTTTTTTTTTTCTGGTAGGAACATTTATGAATTTAAAATTGTAGCATTACAAACAGGGTTTAAAATCCTATGTATGTACATCACACTTATATTTAACATGTATCTTAAAACCTTGGTTTGGGCATTCCCATAGTCTGCATGAGTTGTGGTGCATTTAATACCAGGGCGGTGCTCCACTTGCAAATTGTTTGAGAAACATTTGATAACACAGCCAGCTAGCACTGCACACATAGGGTAGTAAACTGTGTGCCTGTACTACTGACTGGAAATAACTTGACTCATGGTTTGCTTTCATTTTCATGAAAGCTTTTATTACTGGTATGTAAATCACTGTATACGATGGTTTACAAATACTTTAAATTACATTAAGATACAGGCTGAAGGGATTTCCATCAAAAGACTTTTGGTCCCTGATCTTAATGCATTATGGTAATAATATTTGAACTCTAGTACTTGTCTAGTGAAAATGACAGATTGCGCAAGCAGCTGATGCAATGCAAATGTTGCATCATTTTCTAATGTTGATGAGTAAGTAGATTCAAATGTAGTTGTAAAGAACCACTCGGAATGAATGTTATTAAAAATAACCATGGGGAGCAAGATGTGTGACAGACAGAGCCGGCTTTACCTCTTTGTGGGTCCTATGCGGTGGACAAATGGCCCCCCCCCCCCCTTTCAATGTTTAAAGGGGTTGGTAGCCTGGACAGTCTTGCGGTGTTTATTAGCGCTTGTTCTGGTTAGCAAGCAGTAGCAAAGCAGTCTAAAAATGACACTGCATAAACTAGATACAAAAAAATAACCTTTTGTCACACCTAAATAAATTCAGTAACTCTTGCCTTCAGAAATGAACTCGCTTTTTGTACAGTCAAAATTAGGTTTCTCTGGCTTTTGAACATGTGGGTTTTATTTAACAGTCAATCAATATGAACGAATTGTTCATATCCAATAAATAATTAATATTGCTTCTGTTCATCTAAAAAATATATGTAAATATGGTAAATGGCAATCTATGTTAGTAACACTAAAACTGAAAGGAAAAAAAAAAAAAACATTACATTTTCTGCCAGGGAAAGTTTGTCTTGAAATGCTTCTAAACATTAAAAAAAAAGTAAACTCAGAAATAAATGTATAAATTACACAACACGAGATTGCTGCATTTAAATGTCAGGTTCATGTATTAAGAAAGCAATATCACTTATTTGCTAATTTACCAAAAAAATTAAATAGAAATTTCAGTGGCACTTAGAAATCTAGTGCTTTTCTAGCAGTAGAACAAACATAGGGAAAATTTATAAATAAAAAAGTACTTGTCCGACAGGCAAAGTATAACAGCAAAACTTGTTGTCCCAGGCATCAGGCGACATGAATTGCACACCCCTGGTCTGACCTAATTAATCAGTAAATGTACTTTTGTTTCTCTACAGCTCTTGTCATTCATTGCATTTATATGTGAAGAGGTGGTCAACAACTGCTCTAACTGTGGAGCGCTCTACTTCTTTGAATTTGTCAGCTGCACAGCCTTCCTTTTTACCATTTTACTGCTGATCCTGCTTAAAACCACATTGTTCAAGTCAGTCGGAGTTAGCCACCTCCCATACGTGGTAAGAATTCTTTCACCAATATATACGTACCTTGCTTCTTTGATCATAATCACTTTGACAATGAAAACTGGGGGACAGTTGTGTAAATTTACATAACTGAAAAGGAAGAACAGTTGTGTAAATTTACATAACTGAAAAGGATGGGTTGAGTTTTCCCCAATTTGGAATGCCCAATTATTATTTTTATCCCAGTTCACTGCTGCAACCCCCTGGCAACTCAGGAAATGGAGCCAATCCGTCATTTTTCGCACTGCGGATCCACAGCGAAGCCACCAGACCTATAGTGCCAGAGGACAACACAGCTCTGAATGGCTCCACTGCAGCCCCACAGGTGCCCTATCAGCCACAGGGGTTGCTGGTGTGCGGTGAACCATGGATTGCCCTGCCAACCTAAACCCTCCCTACCTGGGTGGCACTCAGCCAATTGCGCACCCTCCATAGGAACTCCCGGTCATGCTCGGCAGTGACATAGCCTGTATTCGAAGCTGCGATCTCCAGGCTGTAGGGCGCATCCTGCACTCCTCGTGGAGCGCCTTTACTGGATGCGCCACTCAGGAACCCATGGTCTGTCCACCTGAGCACAGCTGTTAGATTAAAAATTATAATAATGAGCATTGTACAATAAACCTAGAATTTGAACGAGAAATTAAAAAACTTGTACTGGTGCACTGTATCAGTGAGTGACCCTGTTCTTTCAAAATGCATGCTTCATTTTTTTTGCACCTCAGTTTTATTTATACCCTATTTTATCAATCCATAGGATTTTTTATTTACTCTTGGAATAGCAGTTTTGTTCCTGATTGCCTCGTCTGCATTTGCTGCCAGCAATTATGGAACCAATCTGGAGAATGCTGCTTTTGTAAGTATACTTTTCATTTATGCTCATTTATTTATAGAGAATAGCAGCCCTATGGGGGGGATTGGTTACAACTTGTATGGGCTAGGAACCGAAGGGCAGTTTTCCAATATATTGCTGTTGTAAAACATGTAAACAATTAGATTTGTAGTGTTTTTGACATTTTTCATTGCATATTCTGTGGCATTTGGCATATTTCAGTGTGGCTACAGGGGAAATTCCTGTTTACTTTTCAGAAATGTAGTAATTGTTTAATTTGTTTTGGGCATAATGACATAGTGTATTGAGAAGTACAGTGCCATTCATTTTTAGTAAGACAGCAAATATGATATTGTAAGAAGGATAAGTAAATTATTGTGTTGAATAGTTTCTTGGTAGCTTTTATAATATTTAAATTGATATGTACATTTTCTTTTGCCATTGGTCTTGCTTTAAAATAAGACCCCTGTGTTTGCTTCAACATGAATTTTCTATTTCTATCAAGCCTTTTGATAGTTTCTGATTTTTATGTTTTAAAAGCATATCATATGAATTTTTTAACATGCAATGTACAGTAGAGGGTTAAGTAAATAAAACGTTTTACAAAATTTCTCACTTCTGTTGTGCAGGTCTTTGGATTTTTGGCAACACTTGCATTTTTGATCGATGTTGTCCTAATTTATAAGGACAAAGGATTTCCATGGAGCCCAAAGAATCACGCGCCTACCAGCAACCCTGAAAATAAAGAATCAGATGAGAAAGAGAAATTGAATTCCAACGGGAGTACAGCAAATAATGTTTAGGCAAGTTAAGGATTCATTTTCAGTGGAGAAGATATGCTTTTTTGGCCATTTTTTAAATTTGATTTTATTTGTTTTATTTTTTATCTCCAACACTACTGATTTAAGTAGATACGTGCATTACAGCAATGGAAAGATACAGCTGTGTCATCTAATTTTTCCATGTTTTTTTCCATGTTTTTTTTTAAAGAAGGCAATGTCCTGGGGTAAATGGGTTGGCTGGATCAGGAAGGCCAATGAGAAAGTTCCTTTATTGTTATTTTTATTTGAAACGTAGTTAAGGGATGGTCAAAGTTGGCCTTTCCAGCCCTGGTCTTCGTCCCAACCCTGTGCTAAATTGTTTAATTGAACCAATTAAACCTCCATCCAGCCCCTGAAGTAGTTAATTGTGTCATTTTACTATAAAAAAACAAATTGATTTTAAAATTCTGCTTTTGTAAAAATGTACATTTTATAACTACTGTATCAGAAAATAAAAACTAACTTCTGAAACTATGAGCATAATTGGCCAAAATTCCAGACATTACCACTATCCTGTTCTCTTTTTTTTTTATATGACTTGTACAATAGATCATTTGTGGGTGTTTGTAGACTACTTACAACATAATTCACTATATTCAAGAATTCTAGTGCACAAAAGATGAGAAAACTCCTACAAAGTAATGATATTTAAAAATTATTAGGAAGCATTTATAAAAGCTATATCATTTGTATTTGTTTTTATACTTGTGATTATCATGTCTTATGTATGCAATCTTCTCTTGTACACAGCTTTCCCCTGTTGATTTGTAGGGTGCATAACTGTAACAGAAATATTAGATAATATAAATTCATGGTTTTCTGTGTTTGAGGACAACATGTTAAATCTTTTTTCTTTCTTTTATGAGGGACTTCTTATATTTTGATACTGTATACATTTCTATTTTGGGGTAGTAACAGTGTGTTTATTTAGAATGGTTTCGTGAAACATAGTTATCTTTTATATCGTTATGAGTGATTAGGGCTTGGAGTTTTGGGGGTTTATTTTTGATCACATGACGTCCCTTTAAACTTATTTTGAGCCGATTCTGTTTCCTAATTAAACGTTAATAGCTCATCGCTGACCCTAACTGCACGTGTTTACAGAGTTGACCTGACAGATTTTCTTTTCACCATAAAATACCCAGTACGGAGTCTACACTGATATCAGGCATTTAAAATCTACTTGATTTGTAGCAAAGAAGAAAATAATATAAAACCTAGTCTTTAATTAGTAGTTTTCTTTTTGTTGGGATGCAGAGACAGCTGAACAACGACTAATTAACATTTAAACGAGGTAAAGATTTGGAAAGTAAAAACTGAAAAGTTTAAGCCTTAGGTAAAAACAATATTATAGTTGACTTACTGTTTAACTGTATTGTTTATGCAGATCTGTCAGAATGCAAAAGATCATAGTTAAATCCACGTGTACAAGAATACACAGTAGTTTGTACCATTTCTGTTGTGCCTTTTATGATTAAATAAATTAAATCAAAAATTATTTTTAAAAAATTATTATAGATTTCAGTGTTTTTTGTACATGAATATCCCACCAATGTTGTCTTCTTGTAAAGTTCTTGTATTAACAATTAGGTAAACACGGTAGATGCAATCTGTTTGGTAACTATTGTATTGGGTAGTCGTATCTTTTAAGTGAATCATTTTGTAATATATTTATGTTTTTTAAAATTACCGTATTTTTTATCTTCTTTAACTTTTGTCTTCAAACTGCTAATTGTATTAAAGAGTAATTGAGACACCTGAATGTGTGCATTGGTTTTTAATGTACAGTTGCAGACAAATTTTTGGCAAGTACCCCTGCTTTACTATTTTGTGTGCCCTTTTACTTCTTCAATATTTATGATACTTAACCAGTATGTTACATCTTGGTGAAAGTTTTTTTTAGGTCAGTCCAAACAATTCTATTGGATTAAGATCTGGTGATTGTGAAGACCACTCCAGAAGTTATATCTTCGTTTTTTCATAGATTCCTTCTTCAATTTCAGTATCTCCCATATGATATTTATAATGCACATTTTTATTTCCTGCATGCAGTACCTTACACTTGTCTCTATTAAATGTTATTTGCCATGTGTCTGCCCAGTTCTGAATCTTGTCTAGATCATTTTGAATGACCTTTGCTGCTGCAACAGTGTTTGCCACTCCTCCTATTTTTGTGTCATCTGCAAATTTAACAAGTTCTCTTACTATACCAGAATCTAAATCATTAATGTAGATTAGGAATAGCAGAGGACCTAATACTGATCCCTGTGGTACTCCACTGGTTACCTCACTCCATTCTGAGGTTTCTTCTCTAATGAGTACTTTCTGTTTTCTACATGTTAACCACTCCATAATCCATGTACATGTGTTTCCTTGAATTCCAACTGTGTTCAGTTTGAGAATTAATCTTTTATGCAGGACTTTGTCAAAAGCTTTCTGGAAATCTAAATAAACCATGTCATATGCTTTGCAATTATCCATTATCGGTGTTGCATCCTCAAAAAAATCGAGCAGGTTTGTTAGACACGATCTCCCTTCCCTAAAACCATGTGACTGTCTCCCAGGATACTGTTACCATATAGGTAATTTTCCATTTTGGATTTTATTATAGTTTCCTTAAGTCTGCATATAATAGAAGTCAGGCTTATTGGTCTGTAGTTACCTGGTCCAGTTTTGTTTCCTTTTTTGTGGATCTGTATTACGTTTGCAATTTTCCAGTCTGTCGGTACAACCCGTGTCAAAAGACTGTTGCATGATCTTGGTTAGCGGTTTGTAAATAACTTTTCATTTCTTTGAGTACTATTGGGATTTGTTTATTTTAAGAGCTCCTAGTCCCTTTAGCACTTCTGCCTCGATTATGCTAAAGTTATGTAAAACTGGATAGCCTGCGAGCAAATGGTATCATTATACTTTGTAGAATGTTTTGATACATGGCTGCATTCATTCGATCTTCAATCGCATGAAATGCAGTTATGCCCAGGACAACTGGAAGCTGCTAGAGATGGGAAGGTGCTGGCGGATGTTGATCAACGGCTTATTTTTCCATCGCTAACCTTCGACCAGACATTGTCTTGTGATCTGGGTCAACAATCCGAATCAACAATCTCCCTCCCAAACTGTGAGAGCACAGTATAACAGGAACAGTGCCCCGGACTGGATGGTTTGACAGTTCATTCCAGGGTCAGTTGGAAGTCAACAATACAAAAAGGGGGTGAAGCCACAATAATTGAAGTTGGCGCCTTAGTGCGGTAGGCGGTGTCAGTCATGGATTAGAGGAGACCTGATTTGAATCACTACCAAAGGGGCGTTACTAAAGGTATATCGGGATGTGATGAAGCAATCTGTTCCTTTTGTTATGGTTGCTAACGGAACGCTGACGAACCACAAACCAACCATGAGTGTTTTGCATTTGTTTTGTGTCTTACTTACTCACCATGTCCGATTTGTACTTATTAGATGGAAAACGCACAGGAGCTGTCACGGTGAAGCCAGCATTCAACCCGGATTACAATACTACACTGAGCACTATTTATCATGTATTCACCATTGGCACTGGAGCACCGTGAAAAGGACACGGAGCAGTGCCTGTACATTGCTTGTACTTGTTATTATTTTGGGACTGAAACCCAGTATTGTTTAGCTGTGCAGATACACATTGGTGTGTATTTGCCAGTACCATTATTTTATGGCCAGAAGAGCCAAATAAAGCTCTAATTAACCGTGAACATTGTTTGGACTGTCTGTGTTGTACACGGCATCACCTCTACACCTACGCACTACAGACCACTTTGCCACCGATGTACACTTCTTTCAAGCGTTTCAGTTGGATTTGTTCTGTTGTATTCTTGATTATTGCTCTGATTGTGGATTTTGTTATTCCATATTTCTTTGATACTGTTATGTAGCCATTTCCTTTGTTGCAATTTGCTACGAGTGCAATTTCTCAAACGCGAATCCAGCTCCTTTGTCTTGAACATCATCTGCTGTGTTGCCAAAACATTTTTCTTCAACATGATGTTGAAAATAATTCCCTTTTTCTGCCTATTGATTTTATAATGCAACTTCCTGAGTAATAGTTTTCAATCAATTAATATATTTTTAAATTAGGTCTATTCACTTTTTACACTTTTAATGTAAAGATGCCAAAATTTTGTCAGGAACTACTATAATGTCTGTATTTTTGTCATTAATTAGTGGCTAATATTTACTAATTGCTTGTATTTAACATGTTTTCTTGAATTATATTAAGTGTAGAGTGTGAATACTTTTGTCTGAAACTGTAGATGTGAACCAAACTTACTGACCATCAAATGCTGACTTCATTACACAAGAGAAATGCAACCAATTTAACAAAACAATACAACAAATCTAATATATGCATATACCCACAGCCAGTTGCTTTACTTTTGCTGGTTTGTTCTGACATCTAGTAACATAACAGCCAAAATGGTAACTCAATGAACATTTTTTAACATCAGTAGTGGTGGCATGAGGTCACAAGACGTTGTTGTGTGATCAAGCCGCCACAGTGTGCCACAGGACCTTCAGTGTGCTTTTCTTATGACGCCACAGTTTAGGAGATCTTTCAATAGGCATTTTGCTTCTGTACTTGTCTACACCCAATGGGCATATATTATAAAACAATAACACCTCAGTCAGGAGTAAAAAAAAAAAAAAAATTCATGCAATTCCTGACAAGTTCAAAACATAATAGCATGATAGCCATTTACTCATCAATTTGTAACTTACAACTACAGTTGGCTTGCTCCTTTTTTGTCGTTTTTCAGGTTTACTCTGGTTCTTTATTAAAGCATTCTACAACCTGTGGCAGGTGGTCTGTGAGCTAATGCTTCAATGTATTCCTTTCTTCTGACCAGCAGCTGACCAAATGCAGCTAGGGCAGAGATAAGAAAGCTACAAAAATAGAAATAAATGAAATCGTACCAGATGCTTTCCTGTTAATGCTATTCCTGTTTCCTGTCACAAACAACTCTTAAACTAAAAAGTGGCAAAACCTGTTGTATTATTGGTTTCGTGGTGTTCCAAAGGAGAACCCGAGTCAAATACATACATTAAAAGGTGTGATTTATTACGGCATTTTGTGAAACCCTGAAAAATAAATATTGAAAAAGAGCATGGCGACTTATAACCAATCTAATGATGACTAATGAGTCTGACCCACAATGATTTCCACAGAAAATTAAATGGTAATGATGAACAACAGCCGCTAGATGTCATATGTGGTTCATGAGATAATACTTACTTAAAGGCAAAAGCTAGTCAGTCTGAAACCATTCAAAAGGTGGATTTATTATGCTTCCAATCCCATGGCTGGGAAGCCTATTGTTGTTAAGATTATTATTGTTATTTTTCTTTCTGTTAACAAAACCTTTAAAGTTGCATAAAATGAAAACCGTTGTACAAATACTCTTGAATTTCACAGAGTTGTAGATGCCAACGGGAACTAATGTCTACAGCTGAATGAACTTGATTGGTCACATGGTTTGGCATCCATATTGGATTTTATGACAAATTTTGGACAAAACATCTTGTCAGAAACCACTTATTGTCAGAGTTCTGAATCTGGTTAGGGATTGTCCAAGATGGTGGCCATGTTGGATAACCTAACTAACACACAAATGTCTTCTCCAGAACAGCTAATCTGATCGAAACAAAACTTGGCATACATGATCCAAGTATGGTTTTCTTTCAAGTTTGCCCAAACTAAGTTGTGCAATAAAAAAAAAAAAAAAAAAAAAAAAAAAAAAACCTGTGGCTGCCGTGGGCCAATCAAATTTCAGCATTGCTCTAGTTGCATGCATTGCGCATAAAATGAACAGTTGAACAAAAACTTCAGAGTAGTGGATGCCTATGGGAATTAATGTATGCTCTATTAAAAATATACCTTGATATTGACCTTGACCTTTGACCTGTTCTTAAGGTCTAATGTAAAATTAGCTTATAACTCATTACAGAGTGTAAATAGGGTCATGGTTACTATGGAGCACAGACAGGAACCCTTATGGCTGCTATTCAAAAATTACCTTGATCGTGACCTTTGACCTCTCCTTAAGGTTAAATGTGTTGTTACTATTAAGGTCAAGTTTGTATAAAAAAAGGCCAATGGAAAGTGATGTCTACAACTGAGTGAATGGCAACCAATCAAAATGCTTACATTTCACAATAACTCCTTAGAAGTCATAAAATTGCTTGCAACTTCTAGTTATATTAACTACTGATATCCTCGACTCAGATTTGTCTTTCAATATTTTAAAATATTTACATTGTTAATCCTTTAAGCAGGTGGTTCTGATAGTTTTTTTTTTTTTTTTTTTTTTTTTTTTTTTAATGTAAAGCTACATAGCAAAGTTTCAGATGGGAAACTGAATATAATTTGATATACAGGACAATTCCATCACCGAAAGTCAAGGTGGTAACTCACATAAATGCCAATCTTCATTCAGTGGCACTTACCAATAGTATTCAAGCTAGGTACATTGAAACCTACCTCGTATTGCAGCCAGTGCTGTGCTGTTGAGTTTACCTCCTCTTCCTTCTCCTCGGCCTCCACCTCATTTCCAGCCTTATCTGGGGGGTTGGCCAAAAGATGCTGTGATACAGTATGGTTAGGGCAACTATTTAGATTCCTTAATAAAATGCTGTCCTGGCAATAGAATATACTTCTGATAATAGACACTATAGTTGAAATTGGGATATTCAAAGCTTAGAAATCTGTATCCTTCTCCAGCTTTATGACAATAAATAATTTTCAGTTTAATTTTCAGATAGCTCTTTACTTTTTCCCATGTTTACTTATTGATAATGACAGCAATCATCCTATACGTAACCCTTTTATACGCTCTAAGAATGTTCACCTATAATTCAGCATTTTGTAGACTTTTCTAGAATTAGGTTCTGCATTATAAAAGTAGAATTTCTAGCACCTTGTAGACAACACTATCATAGCATCAAAAGGTATGAATACTTTTGAATTGGCATTTTTGCAAAAAAAGTTGCTGAAATAAATAATTGTAGACATCTATTTCTTGTAACTTTTTTCATCCACAAAAGCAAAACTTCTGCTACAAAAATGTTTTCTACAATTCTTTATTTTTGAGAAATTTCTAGAAAAATGATAAATTTCCATAGGGGTATGTAAACTTTTGACAGGTACTCCTTTTCAAAATAACAAAGCACCTGTTAATGCATGTGTACATATATCTTTTGCAGGTGATACACATAAGTAGGGCTACTGTTTATCGGTTTTTATTCATTTAATTTATCAGTGCTATTTTTGAGTTAAATGTAAATCATTTTTCGGGGTTTTCGCTTTTTATACACAGTACTGTATGTCACAAGCATATTCTTCTGGGGTTTTTGTATGTTTAGGCATTTTCTTTTTACATTTTGTCCAATTTGCAATTCTATTTTTAATTCCACGAGTGTGTAAATACTACGTACTGTAATAAAGCTTTAAATCTCACGAACATCTCATTTTAAATCTCACATGCATGCTACAATCCTCCAATAGAAATGTTGGAAGTTGCTGCCACTTAGTAGTTGGGCTGGGTTTAAAATATTCAGAACGAATCAATGATAGATACAAGTCAGGAAAGAGGAGCATTGTCCAGCTGCACTGGTAAAGTATATAATATAAATATATAATATATATATATATATATATATATATATATATTTATATATCAGAGATATATATGAGTGTTGCTGAGACCCTAGCCTGATCTTCAGATTAGATCTGCTAAATTATTGGTGGAGCTGTTCCTTTCTGTGGTGTATAGCCACCAGTAATCCACTATTATCAGATATTCCACGCCATGAGACTAGCTCTGTCCCCTAGTAGAGCGCGCTGGGATCTCATGAGGAGCAAGTATTTCCTTTTGCTGTGAGTTCCTATGTTGTAAACAAATGTCACATTTGGGCACAGGGCGTTCAATATTACCTCACTTTCCGGGCCAGAACATTACTTCCGGGCCATTTCCCTGGTGTCCCTTAGCATTTCTTGTCTCATTGAACTTGGTATTATCAGCTTTTCATTCTTCATCAGCAATTCCCACTGAGCTCATCTCTGTGATTCTAGTATTCTCTTGCAGCTATTGGAGTATCTTCCTTATTATTAGGCCATCCATTATGAATAACTGTTTTGAGTGACATCAAGGTGCTGTCCTTCTCTGTCTGATTTCATTTCCTCCAGTTTGATTTGTTCACTTACAGGGAAGTTGGTTACTATCATATGGACTTGTGCTGTGAGTTCCACCACCAGTTTGTCCTCCACGCAGCATCATCCTTTAGCAATGCTCTGTAGATTGTGTCTGCCACATACATCTCTTTCCCAGGCTTGTGTGTCAATGCCAGCTGGCTGTAGTTTCAACAGTCTTTGTATTCTGGGTGTGGTGCTGCTTACTGGTCTCTTGAAGATAGACACAAGCGGTTTGTGGTCTGTTTCTATTTCTTGTTTGTTTGCCACAAATAAGCTGGTGGAGACTTTGACAACCAAACACTATGACCAGTGACTTCCTTCTTTTGCTGTGCATAATTGGCCTGTGCTTTTGTTAAGGCTTTTGGTGTATAAGCTACAGGCAAGTTGTTCTGCAGCAGTACAGCTCCTAGTCCTGTTTTGGAGGCATCAACTGATACTTCCACTGGCTGTGACACTTCATAGTATTTTAGTGAGGTGTCAGCATTGTTGAGTGATGTTTTCTTTACTGCATTTTGTGATTTTTCTCCCAGTGCCATGCAATGTCTTTCTGTAGTAGTTCTCTGAGTGAGTTTGTTAAGTTTGATAGGTGTGGAATGAACTTTCCCAGGTAAGTAAAAATTCCTAGAAATCTCTTTCCTATCCTTTGGTGTTTCCAGCTTGTATGTTGCTCGGATGTGGTTTCATTCCCTGCTGACTGAGTGTGTGTCCCAAGTACTTGATTCTTATTTTGCTTTTCTCAGCATTGAACTTTAGGTTAATTTGTCTTGCACTCTCGAATATCTGTCTGAAATCATGCTCCTTCTCATCTTTTCAAAGATTAGGAGATTGTCAGTGTTGGTTACAAATCCTTCCAAGTCTTCAAACAGCTGAGCAATGCTCTTGTGAAATACCTGTATCTTCCAAACAGAGTACTGAATGTGATGAAGTATGATGACTCTTCAGTAGCCACAGCTGGCATCAAGTGTGCTGAACCATGTAGATCCTGCTAGTTTGCTTGTTATTTCATCTACAGTGGGAATTTAAAAGTTTAAAATTTAACAATACTCAATGAAGTACATAAACAACAGGTGGATTGTAATGCGTGGATGTTATGCTTACAAGAGACATAAAACAATGCTTCGTGTGCCACAGCATACATGTATCAACAGTACACTACTATAGTAGACCCATCTACCCTTTCACTGGCCTTTTCAGTGAAATGTAATGGAAGGTGTTAACATGTAGGGTTTTACATATTGCATGTCCCATTTCTTTTCAGTTTTTTTCATGTGTTCCTTTCCAAAAATCTAATACTCATCGCTACATACCTCAACATGAATTCCACATTTCTGAGTACAAGGAATTCTGTTGTTTGTTAAAACACACATTCACAGCAAACATTGTGGGAATGCTAATACAGTTACTGAATATGCTACCAATCACAATCAATCAATCAATCAATGAATGTTTATTTTATATAGCACCTTTCATAGTGGACCACCATCACAAAGCGCTTCACAAGGTAGTGAGGAACAATTTATAATACATTAAATACAGTGAAATACAAGGCATAGCACATTAAATACAAACAGTAAGAAAAAATGCAAATACATTAAATACAGGCATTTTACTTTAAATACAACGCTAGGATGTGAATTCTAAACATTGTGGATGCGTGTGTCGTAAAGAAGCATACGAATACGATGGAGTGAAAAACCTGAAGTAGCAATCTAGACAACAGATAATAACAGATACCAGGCTTAGAGAGCACTAAAGGCAAGAATGAATGTCTGCTGCGTGCCAAATCCTGATAGGAGCAGGGAATTTTATGTAGAAACTATATAACCCATGTATGTGCCTGTGGCAGAGCAAAGCTCTGCTCTTTAGAAATTGGCAGGGATGGGGTTAACTTCCCCTACCTGCCTGGGTTTATTATGTTCAGGTGGCTGGGGTTGATTAGTTGATTAGGTTGATTAACGATCAATCAGCGCCCAGCCACCTGATATAAAAGGAGGCCTCTGCTTCTCATTTGGGGGAGAGGGAGCTGAGGAAGCAGGTTGGTGTTTGTTTTGTGGTTTTTGAATTTTCTAAATCCAGTGAAGGCATTGCCCAGCCTGGAAACTTTATTTTTGTGAGTTTTGTTTTTGCTTTATTTGTGTTTGAGTATCTGTTATTTTGCCCTTGTGCACTTTATTTTTGTTTATTTATAATAAAATAGTTATTTTTTTGAACTGCAGTCTGTCTCTGGGCCTCTATCCACTCGCCAGCCTGCCACAGTGCCTTACCCAGGCAGAATACACTAGTTACTGATGAAGTGACTGTTATTCTCCGGAGCGCTCTGTATTTTGATGACCACTGCAATAAACCTTTGAACAATCAAAAACAAAAACGGTGTGATCGATTGTCTCTGATCATCTCTGCACTTCATTTTGCGACCCTACAGAGAGATACTCTGGACCTGTGTGATGAAGGGCCTTGTAGGCAAGCAGGAGAATTTTGAAAGTAATCCTGAACTACAGGTAGCCAGTGCAGCTGGGCAAGACTGAGTTCCCAGTGTTATATTCGTATGGCCAGTCTTCGGGGAGAATTTGTCATGTGCTTAGTGATGTCATTGATGATGTCATATGTTAGGTCATATGTGATGTCAAGTGTGACAGGAAACATGCACATAAGGGTGCAGAGTTACGGTTGTGTGGCTACCTTAACTTGCAATTTTCTAACCTCTTGGACTTTGCCAATGAAACCTTAATGTTACTTTAACAAAGCTTTTTCGTTAAGTATGGAAGTCTACAAAATGATATGTAATTCAATTTGGCAATGTAGCATTATTCCACAGGCTTCATTTAACTCTGTGAAGCAAAATAACACTGTGTAACAATTTATTTATTTATTTTTTTGTTCTTGGGTAGTAAGTGTTATTTCCTAATTGCTTATGCCTCAAAAGTGTAGAAAATGGCTATTATTCCCCACAAACTTTGCTTTTGTGACCAGGACAGTGATATTTCAAAATATCACTATTTCCAATGGGAAAACGGGCAAATGTGTGTCTTTTCGTTCACATAAAATCAGAAAAAAACAACGTATGAATCCAAATCAAGAGAAAAATTAAGAACAAAAAAACAAACAAAAAAACAAGCCTAGCCAGTTTAACGTATTACAGGCATGTTACTAAAATATGTATTCCAAACAGATTATAGTACTTTAGAATGTAAGCTATATAAACTAGACACGAGTTTAAGAAAAACGTTTTTTTCTTTTTATTGTTTTGTAAATTCAGCGACAGCTGTAGCATCATGCATTGCATCTTGTTAATACTGTACTTTCTAACCTTCACTATCCCGGAAATCCCAGCCTAAATAATACTAATAATAACATCATCGTCATGCTCTGGGTCTTTTTTTTTTTTTTTTTTTTTTTTTTGCGCAGTGAATTTTCAGATGGGCGTACTTACAATGAATTTCCAAAACTGGTTCTCTGGTAGGATGGGACCAATAAATCCGATGCCAGTTAACACGAGCAGGAAACGAAGAGCATGCCCACTGCTTGTCTTATCTTATCCAGTATTTATATCCACGTATATCCATCTATATAATGAGTAATGGAATCGGTCGAAAAATAGATTTTTTTTTTATCTATTAGCGTAGCAGCCCTAGTACACACCGATGATTGTACCCATATTTGGAGAGAAAAGCATCTGTTCTGATTTCAGGCACGTTTATTGAGTTTGTGACTATCGAATAATTACAAAAATGTTAACGATACGATTATCACGAATATTCGTAATCACGATATATCGTACTATCGAAAAATCATTTCATCCCTACTGGAGAGAAATCCAATCCCAGCTACCTGCCCCGAAGTGGAAGAAGGGGAGGAGCGGCCGTCCCTGGAGGGGAGCAAAGGATCTGCACCAGCACCAAACAGGGAGAGCAGCTGGGACAACTACCTCAGTGCTGTTGAAGCCACATGTTTGTGCCTCATCTGCGGAGACTGGGGGCACTTTTTGATCAACACCCTTCCAAGAAGAGGACCGCTACCACAGCCTCGATCACCAATCCACCCACAGGAATCCATGTGGGGAAAGATGGGCATGAGGGGATGGGGTTGATGTTTTAAGGGGGGTGGCCGATGGCGGCCATGCGTGCTGCGCACACAAGGGGAGGAATATGGCAGTGTGGCAGGGAGAATGCCAGGAATATTGGGTGGCATGCAGGGGGTTAAATTCCTCCCTACAAAAAACCTGGAAAATGGAATGTGCCACAGGTGCATAAATCAGGGGTATTAGTTTAGAATTGTGATGGTGAAGGTATGGTGCTGTGTGGTGGTCGTTTACAATTGTAAATAAGTGTGACTGCGCTCTTAAACTACAGCTTTCTGGTTTCTGAGTCTCTCCGCTAACGCTACCCGCTCACACATGACAACTGGATCATACTCACACAGCTCTTGAGAAACTGGTTGACCTCTGTCTGGTGTCACTTGTCTCAACTCATAGGATGGCGTTTGTCTCCTTTCAGGTCAAAATCCTTATCATTTCTTTACATAAATATTCTGATGCTTTACCATACTGTTGCCTGGTTTCTTTAATATTGATGATGATGTGAAATAACCACTAGATGCAGTCCAAAATGTTAAAGTACTTCTCTAATGAGAGCAAGATGCTGTAAAACTTGAATGCAACTTAAATTAGAACAGTTTGCATAAATAACTAAAATAAATGACACCTAGAATGGTAAAACTTCTATAAGTATGTACATTTTTTTAAATAAACTTCTAACTAAGAGCTGCTTAAATAATCAAAGATCTTGCGGCATTAAAGAATTACAAGAAATAATTTTTAAGTGCAAACAGGCTTGATTTTTAATTGTGGCACCTTTTTAAAAAATACCAAAGAACACAAAGAATTATACCTGTGTGCAGTTATTCAATGGTAACACTTCATATAGTCCCAATAACATTAGTTACCTTTATCACGGTTGGTATTTGTGTTGTTATTTGGCCCTTTTAAAATCTACCATAAAGGTAGTGGTGCCACAATTACAGTGTAAACCGATGGTAAGTTAGTTACCAGAGAGAGTTCTTTAGAATATTCAAGGTCTATCACAATACACAGCAACAAGCTACAACTACAACTACACAGCTACAAGCTTTTCAAATCATCTGTTCATTAAGCTTATAATTACAGCTTGTTTCAATAATCTATTTTACTTCAATGTACTACTTAAACAGCAACACACTGTAAATCAAGGGTTTAAGAAGTAAACATAAATAGCATGTAACAGATTATAAACACATTTTAGTAAATGTATATACTTTACACATAAAATAAGTACTAAAATGTGTTTAGAATCTATTCCATAAGATTTATATTTAATTCTGTGCATCTTAAGTATTTACGTAATCAGGTTTTCATGTGTTTTGTTACAGTCATAAACAAATAAAAAACTAAAACAAGAAAGCCAGAAGATTATCCATATTATTTTTAATTTTCCTTTGTAAACAAACGTTCACATACAGTAATGCAGTGCTATTACTGCCAGTTGATGTCAGTATCGGTTCCCACTGTTCCATCTGTACAATTATTTAAATTTTCTTATAATTATTGTTGACTGAGAATGTGTGTTGTGATTTTTTTTTTATCTTAAAGTAGTTTATAAAGGCTTTCAACAATTATTAGTTCAGTTTAAAAATGAAAATAGATGCACCTCAAAATAGAGTTAGATTAACTGTAGGTATTTATCTATTTGTTCTAAGCCATCTATTTCTTCAAAGCACAAAGACATCAATGTATAGCCTGCAACAAATATTACAATTATTTGTATCTTTTCAGTTTTCAGACTTCAACATGGCTGATGCACAGAATATTTCAGGCAACTAAACTATTGAACCAACAGATGGCAGTGCAAATAAACCCTGCCTGATCGGCAGACAGTTACTACATTATTTACCTGACCCTTTTTGATTGGTGGAAAAATTTGACCAATTGAATGCAAAAGATTTTATATGGAAACTGACAGAAATTCAAATATCGGTGTGCTTCAGATCAGTACAGCTGTTCCCCCTTACATTCACATTTTTTTATTTGCATGAATTATGCACTGCACAATAACAGCAGTAAATAAAGCAAAAACAGTATTGACCAATGTATTCTGACTGGAAACCTACAGCCCCCAACACCATTCTCAAGTGTGTGTGGTTGGCAGCAAGCAACATATTCTGAGATGCATCGCTTAGCAACTGGGATAGCAACTCACATCAATATGGCAGACAATAAAACTAGGGTCTTTCAGACAAATAATAGAACTGGCAAAATTATTAACAAATTGTAAACATTATATTCATAATGGCTTACCGAAGAGGGATTTCAAAGAGAACATGTTTCTAGCTTTACAAGTGATATATTTCCCCAGTTAATTTTTTTCCCTTACCTTATAAACGTTTACCATGACAAATAATGTAATGTTGCAGTTCACAGCACTTTTAAGTGCATGTTGATTGACAATATTGTAACCAGTAATATATCAAGGAAAATATATAATGAATGAGTTGGATGTACATGGCTATAGTTTTTCTAAGCCGGCAATTAATATTTAAGACACCTTCAGTTTATTGTCTGGGATAACACTATCCTGGTTAATCAATGACACTCTGTGACTGGTCAATGAAGTGTTGTGCCCTTTACCGAACATGAAGGCTGCAACACTGTAAATTATATATAATACAGATTATTCATACATATACTCCCCTGTGTACTATATGTTATGATTCTAAATCCATAAGACTACTACAACTACAACTGCAATTAATAATAATAATAATAATAATAATAATAATAATAATAATAATAATATATAATAATTATTATTATTATTATTATTATTAAAGCAGTACCTATTAGGAAAAGCATTGTCACAAGTCCATCTTTTCGTCTTTTGGTTCTATGCTTGTATTTTGTACATACATTCGGAAAGAACAAATAGTTCAAAGCTAACACTACATAAAATGTGGCTACTGCTTCCTGATACCAAATCACTCTAGTGGTCTAGATGCAATCAGAACATGTCACCTACAACAATAGTTTATCTGCTTATTTGTATCTGAAATGTGTGCATATTCTTAACAAGTAAAGAACCAAAATATTGTCAATAACCAGTTAATAATGTTAATAAAAACAAATTGATTAAGAAGCATTGGGTTGCATTCCTCTAGAGTCAGTTGCATGAGAACCCAGTCATTTAATTGGATGTTCTTTTGTTGTGTTTGGTTTCATATTTCAAAACATGTATGTCCTTCTTCTGCAGTTACCTGTTTATGAGTCAATAAACCTACAAATGTAGCAAAAGCAATTTCATGCCTTGCAGCTATTTTAGAGCCATTAGTTGTAATTCCTAGGAAAACTATGGCCATGTATCATTTAGCCATTATATCCAAACTGTACTGCACAATGGATTTTATACACTTCTGATAAATTGGGGGTATAAACATTGGTTTCTCTCGAACTGCATGGGCTCCTAAAACAACCAAGAGACACGGTAGGATTTTCGAAAAACTGTGTTATTGTATCGAACTTGTGGTATAGTAACGAGAGCTTTAGTAGCAAGTGATTTTCAGACTAAGTCTGTTAATTAAATCAATCCGAAAAATAACAAAAAAAGCGCCCCCCATCGCAATCCGAGTACTCACTCTTCTGGTAAAAGGAGAAAGAGGGAGGAAACAGGAGAAGAGAGAGGAAAGAGAGGCTAATATTGAATGCTTTGAAATTGAGTCGACGAGGTTGTTAATGAATGCATTTCTCGTTAACAAGAGTAATTTTCGTAGGTCACTTAGGTGAGACCTTTCTCTCCATTATACACGGTTTAAGCTAGTTTGACCAGACTTTGCTACAAACAACTGTGATAAAGAGATAAAGAATCTGAGCTGTAAATCTCCCTCCCGACCAGAAAGGGCGCTATGTAAGGTTGGTGTTACAGTTCCCCATAGATGGGTCGGCTCGATGGTGGGCGGAAACAGGAAGTTGGCCATCTTGGTGGAAAGATATATATATATATATATATATATATATATATATATATATATATATATATATATATATATATAAAAAAAGAGCTGTTTAGCTGGTTTAATTTACTGTAAAATTAACTTTTAAGCAAACATCTGTAATCCATAATCCATAATCCAAAGACAACTATAAGAAAAGTACTCAAGTACACTGAAGAAGAACCAACTGGAGAGTTGATTTCTGCAACATAAGCTTACACAGTACAGAGCACAGAGATAATTACCATTTCAAATCAGTACGCCTGTACAGCTGGCCTATTAAAGACATCTGAGTGGGTACCTACAATACCGTGACAGGCAATGCACAGGAAGGAAACATATATCTAAACTCTTACAGGTTTATGGGTCTCTTCTTTGACACCTTTTATAAAATGAGGATCACGTAGTCCTTGAAATGTAATTGAGAAAGTGAATTAAACTTGCTGAATTGTTTCTTTTTTATGTCTTCCACAGTCTAGAGTAGCAGAATTGAAAGTGGCTATAAAGGTTTAATATTTGATGGTGCTCTCTGATGGTTCTGTGACTATTTTTTATTTCTTAATCCATGGGTTACAGATAAGTACATTTGGAGAAAGGAAGATAATACCATGGGAGTTAATGTAGCGATCCGTGTACTGTAATTCCAGCTGTGAATATGTGTTTATCTGCTGTGTGTTTCCCTCCCTGCTGTATTCCGCCGCTGCTTTGTTTACCTTTGTGTGTGTGTGTGTGTGTGTGTGTGTGTGTTTGTATTCCCTTGTGTAATGTAATCTGCCTGCCTGCTTGTCTTCCTCTGGTCTGTTACCATTGGTTGTTATCTGTCTGTCCCCACTGGCTGTTTTTTGTCTGTGCTGATTGGTCCTAGTGTGCAGCTGAGGACCAATGGGATGTGAGTGAGTTCCGTACCCTGATCTGAATAAGGGGTGGGGCTAAATGTATAAAAAGGGCTGTACCCAGCAAACAACTGTATCCTGAGAAGCTGGCAGAGCTGTGGACTCTGGTGAAATAAACCTTTAAAAAGAAACAAGTGTCTCTCAAGTTTTCTGCCTCCTGTGAAACGCTATATTAATTAAAGTGATCTTAGAGAAAGTATTGCAGTTGAAAGGGAGTGTGTTATTATTAGGAAAATGTGAAAGGCCAAAATGCTGTGAGCCAAAGAAAAAGCAGAGTTTGGTATTTTTTTCCAGACCTAAAATAAAATACAACAGCTATGTTGACAACAAAAATAGAGGTAACACGCTATGATAATAGCGCTGTTGTTCCTGTTATTATTTATGTCATTGGTTTACAATAAACTTCTAAGTGCTGCACCAGTGGGTGTAATTTTATGGTAATTAGGGATGGACAATGTAAATACTTTAGATGTCATGCATCATTAGAACCTGTAATGAATCTCCTCCTAGCGGCTGATGGGTTCATAATATTGACATTAGCATATGACTATGGTGCCAACTCAGTGGCACCCTATGGGAATGAAGCGTTGAAAAGAAACAAGCGTCTTTCAAGTATTTTGCCTCCTGTGAAGTGCTACATTATCATTCAGAAGCAGGATTCACAAGCAGGAGCACTTAGGAAATGGAAAGACGAGTGCCGTGCTGGAGCAGCTGTTCCAGTGTGAGAGGGAGATCGCCAAGATGGACAGCTAGGGAGATTGCCTAGAGAGCAGCATTCACCGGTGGCAGAGGTTCGGGAAGGGGTTCACAACCATCGCTAGCCCCCTGCACCGCCTCCTGGACAAGGATCGGCACTTCCAAAGATGCCTTTGCCCAGCTGCAGCATGCTCTGACCAGCACTCCTGTACTCACCCCCCCCCCCCCCCCCCTCCCCCCCTTGTGTCAGCCCCCTTCACTCTGGACACCGATACACCGGATCTGTCCTGAACAAAGAAAACGGGTTGTGTCGTACTACAGCAGTGCTCTCAGTAAAGTGGACCGCAATTACTGTGTGACCAAGAGGGATCTACTGGCAGTAGTGGAAGCAATCAAACCCTACGGCCCCTACCTCTGTGGCCGCTGGCTTGTGCTCTGCACTAATCACAGAGGCAGCGGCGAGTACAGGAGTGCTGGTTTGTAATTGCCATATGTAATTACATGGTTATTACAATGAAATCACATGGCTATCTGTGCTTACTGAATATTGTAATGTAGAAAAAACTATAGCTAGACACTGCTGCTCTATTAATACTATTGGAATTCTTTTCCCACCTTATCTTGCTTTCAAGTACAGAGCAATTCAATCATGGAAGCTGTGTGGCACAATCTGGCACGCACTATTTTCTCCCTCAACAAGCATCTGCTACAGAAATGCGTCATGCCAAAAAACCACAGGGAGGGGGTATTTTATATATATATATATATATATATATATATATATATATATATATATATATATACACACACACACACACACACACACACACACACAGTATAGGGATAGATATAGAAATATATGATTCTGAGAATGTGTTGTTTGTTTTTGTTATTTGTTTTTAACACACTTAAAGCTGCTATCCACCAGACATGATGCGTCATGCGAAACTGTACAAAATGAATAGACCCTGTACTTTTGATAAGTATCTTTCACACCACAGGTGGCGTGACAGGCGCTGCAGGAGCTGGCAACACGAAATAAATAGGATTGAATTCTGTTTTTTGCGATTTGTCAACTAGAATATTGAGCAATCAGAGAACAGCTTCAATGCACATGGTCCAGCAGGGTGAAGCAGTATCCAAAAGGACAGAGGAAACACTACCCAGAGCTTTATGACAAAGGTCATCACAATAATAAACGTACAGATTTAAAAGACAATATATGAGAGTCCATTCCGAAGGATCTGGATCAGCCTGGTATGTATGATTTATTACCACATATGTTGAAATACCGTCAGAAAAGACCTAATGTCCACATCATTTTGACAAATATGTACCAGGTTTGATCATAGTTTGATCAATAGCGATTTTTAACAGTTGTATAGATCAGGCATTTTTCAAATTTGTTGCATTGCCGCTTCTGGTGTGTGGTCATGTCGCTGCGAAAGTGTTAAACCAATTAAAAAATTGCATTGCGTGTGGTGTGTGGCAGCTTTTTAAATAGACAATAGTAAAAGGTTATGTATCACTTGAATTCCATGCACTTTGCTGTGACTGTCAAAAAATCCAGAGACATGATGTATATGCGTGAGTCATTTTGAGTGTCTGGTGTCTGGTTACAGATTTAGCTTTTTCTACTGTGTAATTACTAAGCAGTCAACATAAAACTCCCTACTAAAACTCAAGCTTAAAGAAGGGTGGGCTTGTGAAGCAGCAAACTGTTCACTAGCTCCTATCAATGCCAGGGTCCAAAGGGATTGCATGCGTCAGATAGGCACCCTCTTTTCAGTTCAGTTTTCAACACAGCTCTAAAACCAGTGCTAAGCTGGAAGGCATAATAAGACCAACTGATACACAGGTAGTAGTGAGAAAAATTAAAGACTTTAGAAACTTTTTACCAATTACAGCGTCATATCAATACATGAAAAGTACAACTAAAGTATTTAAAGATGCAGCGTCCCAATCAATTTCAAGCTTACACTATAGTATAATCAGTTTGTGTCTGCTTACTAAATTCTTCCTTCTGTGCAATTATCAGAAAACCTTTTCTAAAATGCTCTTTGTAAGACTTAAACTGTTTTACACTATTATCTAGAGAGGTGACAGTGTATAAGGCAATATACTTCTTAAATACAGCAAAATCTGGAAGATCAAAATCTGTAACGGTCTGTGACGGGGTGCCTGTCCCCCTCTATTTTTGTATTATGATTTATAGTTTGTATTTTGTATATTTTGAGGTTTGGAAACTAGCTATGTATTAGTTAAAATGCAGTTGCATTAGTGTTTGGTTAGGATGGGGTTAATTCCCCATCCAGAGATCATTGGTCAGGTGCAGGTGGTTAGGAGTTTATTGATTGTCAATTGTGCAATTAACTCCTACCCACCTGCTATATAAGCCCAGCTCCAGGCTCATTAAGGTTGGTTGGAGTTAGAAGAAAGAACATAGACTGGGTTTGGAGAGTGTGAAGAGTTTGAAGGAGCTATGCAGCATTGTTAGAAAACTACTACTACCTTTGTTTTGTTGAGGTATTCATTCTGTTTACTTTCTGTATTGTAGCTCTGTTTTGTTTGGCCCTTGTGCTGTTTCATTTTGTGTTTTGAAAAGTCTTTATTTTGTCTAATAAAAAACCTGCACAGCCATGTAGTGTTTTGCCCTGCATTCCTGCCTTCGGTGTTCTGGAACCTGACATCATGCACATCATCACATCAGCCATCTTGCCACACTGTCACACTGCCTTTTCCACTCCTCCCCCTTTAACCTCAGTGATCGATAAGATCTGAGTCACAACACCAATTTAACAGGATGGAGACTGGGAGTGAATCGCTGACCAAACACAATGTAAGCTAACATCTTAACCACTATGCAGACTCGCCTACAGCACAGGTATAGAGCTTTATTAACCTACAGGGGTCCAGCTTCAAAACAGCAGTGCATCTCACAACACCGGCTACAACCTTCTCCGTTCTGTATAACAAAAACTGTAAACCCTAATAAAGAGAAAATTGATATATCGTAGAAAGAGTTAAAAGCGTACAACAAGCAATGCCAGACAACATGTCTGCCAACTCCCTTTAGGTGCAGTTTTGGTTTCTGATCAAATCTGTCAGGTCAACAAATACTTGATACAGTTGCTTATTTTTAATATAACTTTTTTTCTCCAGCAAGAGATTACTTAAATGTTACATTTTGAACACATCTAATTGATTTAGTTAGAACGCTTGACCTTTGGGTCAGCTGATCAATAACCCTTTGGCTTTAACAAATGTCATCACAACAGAGCATCTCTATATTAAAGGTGCACATTCCGTAATTATATAATATCCATAGAATGTTCATAAAATTTACTTCAGAGGGTAAGTAGTCTCTGAGTGGCTATTATTGCAACTACTCATTGTATTTCTTTCAGATTTGGACATACTCTGAGGTGCTTTGACCTGAATTGCTAGATTCTTTTTCACCATGGATATTTGTAACGTAGGCTAGATCAGTGTCTATTTAGCTTTAAGAGCCAGCATTAACTAGAGATTTGTGTTGTTGACAATACGTAGTACCTGTGCACCATACTGTGGGGTAGATGTATGAAGATGGGCCAGTCGCAACGCAAGCATACCGCGGTTTTGTATTTTTGTTCCAACAGTTTGCGAAGCATACTGCATGTACTAAGATATATGTTAATGAGAGAGACGCGTCATCACAGCAAGATCTCTAGTACTGCAAGAGTTGTGCGACATTTTTTTTCGAATAAATCATGAAAGGAAGTTTAATCCCATCAGATTCTATAGTGGGGCCCCCACCTTCACCCCCAAATAAAAAATGTGTTTCTATCAAAAAGCTTTTCATAATCATACAGAAGCCCCTTGCTAAACAGGACATATTTGTCCGACATAAGGTGGTGTCGGGTTTTAAAAGACCAGTGTGTTTTGGTTAGGCTAAACTTTACACAAATATAAATCTGTAGACAGTATACAGTACAGTACAATGTGAATAAAAGATAATTTTAAATTGAAAGTAAATGATTTTAGTGTTATTATTATTATTATTATTATTATTATTATTATTATTATTATTTATTTATTATTATTATTATTATTATTATTATTATTATATTATTATTATTATATTTAACTTGGCCTACTTAACAGTCTAGACCAACATTTCCAGTGGTGTGCTGTGAGACATGAACAGGTGTGCCATGGAATTTTGGTAAAGTAAAAAAAAAAATTGGGAAAGTCACACATGAGAAAAATAAATAAATGAATAAATGAAACTTATCATTTATATAAATTAGTTTTGTGGACGGAACCAAAGTGTGTTCTATCGTGTACTATTTTGGTGTACAAGCGTGAGATGGATGTTACGCTCTCATGACTGTGTTCACGTGGTAATTGGAATCGTGTGTTGAGCAGAGTTTTCTCGGGTTAATATAAGTATCCTATAAGCCAAATGTATACGGTCAGTTTTTATTTAAGTTAGTCAGGGGCGCAGTGCTAAATTGTACACAATTACAAACCACCTGCACATTAATAGAATAGGTGTGTTTCCTATTCCTATACAGATGCTCAGAATGAACTGGAGAGGTTAGCAGCACATGTGTGCAGTCTATTGCTCCTAACATGTTCGGGAAAGCAGAAATGTCACAGAAATGTGTTTTCAAGGATTGTAAGTGCACCCTGTTTTTAAGGAACATAGGAATTTAGGTGTTTGCCTCAATGCATTGAGCACAACTGGCAAAGCACTAGAAAAAATTGACTGAGAAATGCCAGCAACAATTGTGACTGTTTAAAACGTGCTTGCAAAAGTTCTTAACAAATTGATGCAATTGTAAGTATTGCAATTGCTGGCAGCTTTAGTACAGCTCATTACAATATTTGAGAACCCTCATTTCCACCCCATTTTTGCAAATATTTGTAGGAATGCCCATAATTACATATTCATCTGAGGCACTAACAGCAGTGCGCATGTTTAATATATTTCACCCTAGACTCGTTTGCAACTGGTTTGCGACTATTGCGACAGTGGCAACACATTAGTACCTCTACACCTGTTTCTCTTCACTAGATGGTGTCGGCTCTTACCGCTATACAAGCACTTTGCTGATCTAGCCTATGCTACATGTATCAATGGTAAAAGACAATCATTGTTAACATGGCTTTATGTATGTTGGCTATATCTTATTTTGTATTTGTTTTCCATATAAAACAGATTATTTCCACTCAACTGTATTGAGAAGGGGGTCATACAAATTCCTGTTTTTGTTGAATAATTTGACATCTGTCATCTTATTTATCTAGGTGTAAAGTAAATTCATGTTTAATTTATTTTTATTTTCAGGAGAGTGAGCACCGGCTGTATTTGAATAGTTAATGAAATGTGTTTTTAGCAATAAATAAATAAATAAATAAATAATAATAATTATAATAATAATAATTTATATTTGTGTGTGGGTGAAATCATTTGACAGACACTTACTTTTTGCTTTTAAAATTGTTTCTATCATACTGGAACTGTAACGAGTACTTGTGCTTACTAAAAGTAACCACTGTAAATTTGCACAGTGATTTTGCAGTTTTCCAATAGTTATCCTGTGTATTTACCTTGTTTTAATATGTTGTATCATACCTCACTGGTAAATGTTTATAAGAGCTTGTGGCGTAGTGGCAGGTGGTCAAGGCTGGTCTGTGGCAGAAATAGCACACTTAGACATAGGAACTTCACTTTAAAATACCTTGACACACTTTAATCACAAATAACACAAAACAGAAGATCATAATAAAGGTTTCAACAAAAATCTTACAAACTGTTCAAAACAAACAAAATATGACACCCAAGCTTCAATATCCCGATGTCTCTCTGGGGTCTATTCATAAAGGGTTAACGCCTATCGAAATGAAAAAAACAGGAGAACATGATTGGATTTCATCCATAGCTGCCTATTTAACGGCAGTTGCTATTCATAAGAGATTATTGAGACGTGTCGTTAAGCATCAATGATTTTCGTCTATTAAGGCATGTTATAAACTAATTGTGATAAACCTTAACGATTACCTCACTAGCACAAAGTTTTCATCTGTCCTGAATGTCAGCCTGCTATTCATATGAGTGAATAACAGCAAAATCTCGTTAACCTGAAGTTATTGAACACTGGGTACAGTGGAGTCTAAACTAATGATAGCATCAAAATGACCCCTCCCCCCATAAAAAAACAATAAAAAAACATACAAATTTTTACATCTTTTTTAAAATAATCTATGTTCGTATAAAGGTTGACGCCCCTGTGATTAACACTGCTTAATATTTTTTTTTTTTAAAGTAATGCTGTATCTGTGTTAAACTGAAATAACAATTGAAATTATTGATTTACAAGTGTTTTTTATTTAATTGTGTATGTTCTGCAAAGCAAAGGAACATTAACAATTATTATGGTAATTTAAATAAACTGAACATGATCACATCTTACATTATATAAATCACATATCATACAGGCAAGCTGTTAATAACACATGGGTGCTGCTGTCGGTAGTCCATTTGTTTATGTTCCCAACAGCTAATGATGGAACTGAGCAAATGTTTATAGAGCTGATGATGTCATCAAAAGGAGACGTATTTCATACGTGAACGAACATATGCCCATTCATAAATTGCTTAGCAACAGTTGCCAGTCTGCACAGATCATGTTATGGATATCAATATGAACAAATTTAATTAGTTTTAAATGAATTTCAATTACCTAGGACAGTCTGCAAGTACATTTATGAACAGACCCTTTTGTCTCTCTCCAAGCTGGGCAACCCACCTTCACTCAACTATCTCCAACACACTCTCGCCAAATAAACACTCCTTTGTTCCCTTTCATACCATGTGGCCAGGGGCTTGATTGATTCCATCAATCATCCACTCACCTCCTGGCCACATTCCCACACTTTCAACCTTCAAGCACTCAATTAATCAAACAATCAAACAACAAAACCATGCCATGTGACTGTGCAAAAGGAGGCCATATTGGTTCCAGGCCCCCATGTCTAGAGCCTTTGCTCTCTCATAGAGCTGTGCTAACTGTTATTGTGGGTAATTAAATAATAAATTAACAGGGTAAAGCCGCAGAAGAAACGTGATTGTATTTCTTTTGCATGTATGTTTGTTTTAAATCTACAATAACAATAAGCTAATTAGATTGTTACATATTCCAAGAATAATTAATATAGTTTCAATATTAATGTATAGACGATATACAACTTAATAAAAAAAAAAAAAAAAACAATAATAGTGATAATTTTCACTCAGCTGGATTGATAAGGGGTCATACAAATTCCTGATATATTTTAACAGACATGTAATTGCACAGAAAAATAAATATCTCAGTGATAAATGCATGATTAGCCACATATACAAAACAATGCATTTATTAATTTTATTTTAATATTTGTATCACTAAAAACAATACACAGTTCCCGCCATTTAGAAACATACCTTTACCCCACCACCCTTTGTAAATAGGTAGTAAGGTAACCACGATGACTAAATGATATACAATAACAGAAAATAACAACAAATAGTCTATTATATCAGTATTAATTCATTTAATGGTGGTATGTCATATTAAAAAGTGTTATTATTAAAATGATGCGATTTATGTCAACATTAACAAAATATTTGTTTCACATAAAATGTAGCTCTTAATAAAAATAACAGTTTTAAAGTTTAAAACAGTTATTTTTCACAATTCTATGGTAAAAAATCTAAATAAAAACAGCAATACAAGATGTTCAATGATTAAAGATCACAGATAGAAAATGTCAACTGGCATGAAGCATCCCTTTTAATTTCAGAAATGTGCGTATGCGCCTTAAAGGTGGTATCTACTTTTTTTTTTTTTTATAGTCTACCAATTTCTTGTGACCCCGACGTTCCTGCTATGTGCAAATCAATTACAGTTAATTACCCCTCGCATTCCAAGAAAGTGCAGGTGTCATGCGCAAGCTTTTGATTAAAAGGAATAACAGCCATGATCTAAAAATAATCTCGTCTCTACAGTATAGCCATGGTGTGTCAATATAATATTAGGTTAATTTAGAGGTTCAAGAATTATACAAGTAAAGTGTATTTCAATTAATTGTATACCTGATAATTGCATATTCCTGTTAACCTTAAAAAATAGAAAGCACATTTCTTATGAAAACACACATGCAGTACATGCCTATTAATTGCCTCTCCAATGTGCCTAACAGTTGTATGCAATTATAAGGAACAAATATACATTTTCATAACAAATATGTTTCATAATTGTATTCAATTACCAGCTCTACAATTAAATGTAATACACTGTATATGTTACTGATAATTGCATAACTGTTAGGCACCTGGGTTATGCATTCAAAAATAATCTATTGTAATATGATGGAACAGGATGTGCTTCTAGTATTATTTAAAGTTGGATTTCAGTGCTGCTTGCATGAATACATTCAGTAGATATTGAACATTTCACCAGCCCAATTGGGTGTGTTTACAATTAGAAAAACAGGAACTTGAGGTCTCATACTAAAAAACAAAACCGAAAACATGTGCCCCACTTTGTTCAGCTATTTTTTCCAGGTGTATTAGGTGAATTCAGCTAGAGTTTCTTTTTACTTTATTTTATTTCATTTTTTTTTTTTTTTGGTTGGGGGGGGGGGGGTGGTGGTGGTCTGGCAACACTGACTATAACTATAAGACCATACCAACTGAGATCTACTGAAAGTAACCCTGGCAGGCTAGGAGGAGGAAATAATACACAAGTCGAGTATATTCTCTCTCTCTCTCTCTCTCTCTCTCTCTCTCTCTCTCTCTCTCTCTCTCTCTCTCTCTCTCTCTCTCTCTCTCTCTCTCTATATATATATATATATATATATATATATATATATATATATATATATTTATAGTGACAAATAAGTTACAAAGGTTAATAAAACGTAAACGTTGCAATGAGGATTAAAAAAAAATAAACGATGAAGAAATTTTACCATTTAACGATGTTTAAATAAATACCTTAAGTTAATAATTAGCCAAGTTAAGATAACAAAGCCGTTTGCAAAGCATAGAAAGGTTTATTTTTGATCTTTTACGCTTTTGTTATTTTCATGTTTGGTGATCGGACAGCTGGTTGCATTAATCTTAGACTTCTCATTCCCTTAGCAGTAAGATGCAATTCATTATGTTACCCTAGTCAAGTTGCATCTGTCATGGGAATCCATCAAGAATAGAACAAAGTCATGTTTGTTGTCTAAAATGTATTCAGTTAGTGTAGCAATTCGTGCCAGTGGTCTCCTATATTATTGCTAAGGGCTACCAACCTCAGCACCAGGCTTTAGTGACCATGAATAGAATTGAAGTAAAATCTCTTATACCCAAGTCACACAGCAAGATTTGTTTCATAAAAAAAATAAACTTATACTGGATCCCTAATAACAGAAAACATAACAACATTCTACTGGCGACAGCCTTCCATAGTCCCTGTGGAATTCAGATTGAGGTATTTATTATTATTATTATTATTATTATTATTATTATTATTATTATTATTATATTGTGGGAAATGTGGGCGAGAAGGGAATGTAGACTAATGTAGATTTGCCACCAGTATTTTGAAAATGTTTTTATATCATTAAACTGAAGTGGTGGATTTTAGCTCTATTTGTAGACAACCATAAGAATCAGAACTGCTGAAGCTACCATTTTGTGTATATAATGCATGGATAGCAACTTTTTGGTATGTGTATAGCACTATGTCTGGGTTTTTGTTTTGTTTCCCTTATCTTTTTTAAATATATTTTATTTTATTTTGGTGGCCAGATTTTTGTGGTCTTCACTTGCGGTTCAACCCACCCTAAAAACCTGTAAACCCAGTTTAAGAAAGCTGCACAATATCACTAGTTGTACAACCAAATTGCAACTGACAGAAATTTTTCAATATCCCTTCCAACACTTTAATGTTAATTACATCACTTGAATTGTGAAGGAGAATTTCTCTCTCTAAAAGAAAACTTCAAGTAAACCCAAATTGCACGCCATAGTTTTGGATGTTTTTTCAGTGTTTTTCACACAATTTTGAAATCAGCTTGCCAGACCATCCGCTTGCAAGGACACAAGACAATAAGAGCACTTCATGAAATGATAAGTTTAATGCCACTTTTCCATCTGCACGATGTCTGTAAAACTTAATCTCACCTCGTTCCAATATCAAACTGGGGTTGCCACCAGTTCCATCTTCAGCCTGAAATCCAATCTTCAACTGGACAAGACACAAAATTCAGCCATCACCTGCATATTGAGTCAAACCCAGTAGCAGATGGAGATCTGACTTTAGCATACCAGGACAGTGCACATTTACCATCACAGTAAACCAGAATTTACCCTCTGTCAATTTACAGTCAATGCTACTGTTTCCCCCTGTCTCTCCTGATGATTTTCTTAGTCATCACTGCAGTGCATTCAACAACCAAATTTGTTCTCCTAAATGATGTCCCGCTGCTGTGCCATAAAGGACAAATGACCCCAAGCCTGCTAAGCCCCTGATTTGCCAGTCAGGGCACATCTTTAGCAGAACAGAAAGAGATTATTACCTACATAGAACTCCCACCTGCTGGCAATAACTTTGAAAAGATCATTGGATTTTGGAATGATTGTGTGTGTGTGTATATATATATATATATATATATATATATATATATATATATATATATATATATATATATACTTGAATGGAAAGATTCCATGCATTCTAAATATGGTTGAGCTAGTGGGACACAATCCCTGATATCTGCCCTTAGAATCTGTGTAACTGCGTCATAAAAACAAATCAAACAAGATCACTCCATTAGCTATTAACAACATGTTGTTCAAAGTAAGTCCAAGCACTTCTGAGATGTCTACAGTTGCTGTAAGTACTGTTGGACAAACTGAAAAACCTACCATCAGTACTAATAAGCAGCTTGGCCAATTGTATGCTGCCCCCTGGGAGCTCCCATCCATGGAATGGCCTGGTCTTGAACCAGCGATATATAGGCTATAGAGCACATCCTGCACTCTGTGTGGAGCACCTTTACTGGATGCACTACTTCGGAGCCCCCTTTCTTCTGATCTTTTAAACCTGTTGTCACCCTTGTGTGTGTGTGTGTGTGTGTGTAAAGAATTTATTTTTTTACTGTAGTGTTTGAAGATAGGCCACAGAAGACATATTTACAAGAAGCAATCTATGTCTATGCCATCAACAACATTTTTTTAATGAAAATATTCTTATTTTTCAATAGTCTCCCAAAAAACAGCTGACCATCTAATTACATAATATGATCAATTTCATATTGTAAAACAATATTTACATAACTATATATCTTTTGTTCTCATTTTTAAAACAAAAAATGGCACATATTAGAGTATACCAATAATAAAAACCCCTATTTTTAGTCTGACTGTGGAATCTTTGTTTATCAGATTTTTCACTTGCCAAGGATATTTTCTTTCTCCTTTCGCTTAGAAAATCATTTGCATTTTGTTCTGAGAGTGTGAAATATCAAAGCCAGCCCTCCTGCTGGGCAGTGAATCGCGTGAGCTGCCAGTGGCATACATTTTTTAGCAGCTTTCTTTTTGTCATTTCAGCTGATAGGCAGCTCAAACAGCTGTGATTCAGAGTGAAAACAGACAGCTATATCTCACCTTGCAGAGCCAAAGCACAACAACTATCCAACAGATACAGAAAAGAGGTTAAAATAGTAATAATAATAATAATAATAATAATAATAATAATAATAATAATAATAATAATAATGATGGTCGGACACAGTTTGCTAAATTTAATTACCTGTTTTATTTTGTAAAGAAAATCCTGTTCTTTTTTTATTACACATTTTACATAAACCATGGATTAATTAATCTGGAAAACACAGCATGTAAGTGAAAATATCTTAATTGTAGCATTTTCCAAGATTTGCACTCCACGATTTCACTTCACACCAGTGCAAGTGAATTGCACTCCACGATTTCACTTCACACCAGTGCAAGTGAATTTGCAAAACATTAATGAAAGACATTTTTTTGTTCTAACATTGTATGTTACCATAGTAAATGTATAACAAATAATAAAGTATAATGAAAGCCTGGTAGAGCATGGGTAAGCACTGTAAAGCCCAGAGAGAGGTATGGTAAAGCGTATTAAAAAACAGGGCAAACCATGGTAAACTATGGTATGGAAAAGCATGTGTAAATTGCAACTTTACTGTTGCAAATGTTAACAATATATGTTGTATGTATTTCACAATTTCTTTTTCAGACCTTTAGAAACCTTTCTGTCCTAATGCATTCTAAGGTAAAAATATAAGAAACTAAAGTCAAGTAGACAGATGTTTCAGCTATGTCTTCAGCCCATGTTGCTTTCAGATGTCATGTTAAATGATTTACAAAGTACATCAGACTGATCTAAAAAAAAATGCTGTATTTGAAAGACAGTGTGCCTCGAATGATTCCATGCAACATAAAATAAATGGTATTCTTCTAATTAATAGTTAAGGAAACCCTTTGGGATGCAGACTGCCGAGTTAGCCTGTAATTGGAAAGAGTGTCCTAGAAATGCCCTCTGTATCTCACAGTAGATATGGTAACATAGGCTACATTTACAGCAAAAATAGAGGTGGCATGCTATGATTGTAGTGCTATTATTCTTGAAAAAACAAACTTCCAAGTGCTGCACCAGTGGGAATTATATGACAATTGAGGCAGGACTATGCAAATATTTAAGATATCACACATCATAAGAAGGTACCAATAATTAAGTGTGCATTGCATTAAAAAGGGTGTTCACAACAACTTTTTAGAATAAAATTACAGGAATGTTCCAGTGTTACTTACTTAATCATGGACATCTGCGTTTAGATGTAACTAGGGCATTCTAATGGTCATCTCTGGGTTTTTTTTCTTTCATTTTGTGTTATATGTATCTAGTAATTAAACAGAAGTTTATTTGTTTCATGTAAGTTAATAAGTGCTTTATTTTGGTTACTTAGCAATCTCTGCACTGTAATATGAACTTCGTAACAAAATGTGTCTGGTAAAAGATGTACGATTCTTAACTCCAATTATTTTTCAAAGAAAGGCTATAAGTAAACACTGCAATTATTATAAGAGAAGTATTTTGTATTAAGCCATTCTTACGGCTGGATCTATATGCTATGATTTTAAGGACTATAACACCCTATAGCATGACATGACCAGGGAGGTCTCAGGTAAGTTTTAATGGATCTTAATCTGTTTTTAGAGTTGACTGCATTGGGTGTGTATCAGGAGAAAAAATGCACATCCCAGTTAGAGAACATGTGCCTGTCTTGTGTCATTATCGTTACAACCTTTAGGTAAAAACAATAAGGTGAAGTTGACATGCATTTAGGCCAATGAATATCTGATGGGGCACACCCAGCCCATGTGTGCATTTTGTTTGTTTTGTATTGTCTATTGCTGTTTAATGATTTGTATATATGTATGTGTGTATTGGTGCATGGGATGTGGTTTTATTAGTGCTTAAAATGTATGTATTTGTGCACAGGTGTTTTAAGTCCGTAGGAATGGGTTGGTTGCATTCCCTGCCAAAGCAGTTCATGTCCAACCAAGCCCAGGCACAGCTGCTAAAAGAGGCAAAGATCACTCACTTGAGATTGGGTGTTCAGAGGAACGTAAGCAAAAAAGATCTAGAAATTACAACAATTGCTACTCGTGCTGGCATTAAAACTGTCTGTTTATTTTGGCACCGTGCCCGTTTGTTTGTGTTTAATGTTTTGTTTTGTTTTGTTAAAATATAATAAGCACTCGCACCAGCGCTTCATCACCCGCAGTATTATTGTCATTCTCTTCCTGGTCTGATGCCTCACCACCAAGCCATCTGTGTGACAGTCCTGTATAAAACAAGTCTCAGCACTACTCCGTTTTCTCGTCTAGTCTCACACTTGAACATTCTATCCACTTCTATCTTAAGTCCCTTTCACACTGGCGCTCCGACCCGTGTCCCGACTTGGGTTCTGGCTACCCGGGTCACAATTCAATGTAATGTGAAACCACGTACCCGGGTCGACCCTAACTTGACCCACCTCAGGATGTGGGTTGACAAGCTTTGGCCCAGCATGAAGCAAATTCGTAAACGTAAGACATAACAAACAGCCAAGACTGGGTGAAGGGTTCCCTTTTGCAAGGAATTTGGCAGCCATTTGATTTTGTTCTGTTTAGCAATATTTCTGTTGATTGTGCCAGATTGCAGGAGGGAGAAAAAAACATTTGTTCTGATCAATATCTGGGCCGACAATTCAATCCAGAGAAGCTTGGATGGAAGCGTCCGTAAAAAAATCTTGAAAACCTTGAAAAAACAGATGATATGGTGATCATGTGAACATTGCTGCTTCCGGGGCATTGCACACACACATTGTGTACTTGCTTCTGTCACCCAGGTCAATCCTGCTACTTAAAAAAGCAGCGTGAATTCACATAGCTGACCCACAGAACCCTGTGGCGCGACCTGGATAGAGTATGCCAGTCAATCACTATCATGGTCGCCATTTTGCCTTTGCATTTTTCTATTGCTTCTAAACCAGCAATTGATACTTGCAGCCTCTTGTCATTGTTCTACGCACAAATACAATATTAGCATTTTTACGTCACTAATTGTTTTAAAACACAGACCTTATTACAATTCTAAATCTTATAAAAACGAGTACCTTGTTCGCTGGTTTGGTAGCATTTGCTCTTTACTATCCTTACAACTCTCTAATACTCTCCCCTTTGTTTGAGCCTGGAGTGGATCTTATACTGTGGCTGGAGCCTTAATTACCCATTAGACAATGACCTTATTAAGGCTCCAGCCACATTTCCACAGGCCTTTCTGGGATGGGAATTTAACCCCATCCCCACCAGCTACGGCTTTCGTCCATCCACACCCAAATACAATATATAATAATGATGCAAATAATAGAACACAAATAATAATAATAATAATAATACATAAATAATAAAAGGGGCAGGCACCTTGCCACAGCTCTCTATACAGTGACATGACTGGCTCTTCTGAACTAAAGAAAATACCCTGGGCCCTGTTGAAGGGCAGTGATCCCCTAGAGCACACAGAGGTGATTAACATGTGACAGCGCTAAAGTATAATGATAACAGAGGCAGGGATGACAGCACCAAATCAGGACAGATGGGCAAAGCCACTGACACGGCCAACTAGCCTTCCATATGAACATGGCACAAATACAGAAGGAAGGTAAATACAAAACCTGCTCAAATACGCAATGAAACTTTGAGTCGTTTGCCAGCTAATTCCCAGAATGCATTGTAATTTTACCTGAGATTTCCACACTAAATGTCACAGTAATAGACTGAATGAATCTACAAGGGATTTTATTACTTTTTCTCAGGAAGTAATGTCAAGAGATTGCCTGGGAGATGATAGATCAGCAGGGGGTCCAAGAAGCTCTGACTGAGGACACACCAGAAAATGAAATCTTGTAAGGATGTCTTGATCTGTTCACAGCACAACATTTACATCATATTCTGGAGATTAATTCCATATTGGATTGTATTGATTATTGTGCATGTATTTCAGTAGGAAGACCTTTAGTCCAGCCAGAATCAATGGCATTCATTTCAGTACAGAATTGTCTTCTGTAGAATCACATTATCACGTTTCAGCAATCATTACCAGCAGTAACTCTGCATGGAACCGCTATTTAGTTCAAAGCTACACAAAGTAATTTTATTATGTCATGCACAAGATTGAGGTTACTGACTAACATTTTAAAATGATGTAGCCAATAGACACAATATGGAAAAATTTCTGGAATTATGGATCTCTATCTTTGTGTCACATTGGAGTCAAGTTGTAATAAGGTGTGGCAAAGTGGTTAGTAGTGCACAGGTGTAGAGGTGATGCAGTGCTCAAACAATAACAATAAGACAGTGTTCATGGTCCAAACAGTTCTTTTAATTGTTGTCACAGTTTGGCACCGTCAAATGCAGCAATGTGTATTTGCACAGCTCAATAGTAATGGTTACAGTCCCCAAATAATAATACAATAATACAAGCATGACTCCGCATCCTTGTCGAGGTGCTCCTGTGCTGGTGGTAAATACACAGTTAAAATGACTGGTGTGGTGTTTTTTACTCTGGGTTTTAATGCTGGCTTCACAGCAACAGCTCCCGGTGTTAGCCTTCTAATAATTATAAAACAAACACTATTAATACAATAAACAAACAAGCACAAAAACACTCACAGTTACTTTTCTATAGTTCGTCCTTTCCAGGTTTTTTTCTCAACCATAACAAAAGGAACAGATTGCATCGTCACATCACCAAAAATACCCTTAGTCACGCCCCCTCCAATAGCTAGTTCAATCAAGTCTCCTCCAATCCATGACTGACATATCACTTACTGTACTAGGGCGATGACTTCTGGTATTGTGACTCTGCCCCCTTTCTGGATGACCGGCTTCTGACTGATCCTGGAATGAACTTAAACCATCCAGTCTGGGGCACTCTGTTCCTGTTATACCGTGCCCTCACAGGTCGGGAGGGAGATTGTTGACTAAGATTCATTCGCTGTCTGTCACACAAGGTCATATTCTTTTTTAGCAAATGAAGCAGATAATTGTTTACTACCAATCTGTGAGTTCATATAGACTGTCAGTGCTGTGTGAATGGAGGTGAACACTAAACAAGATTGGGGTCGCTAGTGTAACTTTCTCCTGTTAAAAACAGAAAAGCAATGAAAGGTTCCTTCTATATCCACCCGTTCGTCTGTATGGTTTGTGATCACCATGTACACTATTATGATTCAGTTATAGATTATACATACTGGAAAGGAGTATGTTGGTGAGTACCTATATAGACTGTGGCAAAGTGCCCGCCCCTGTGTGTATTTTGTGGCAAAGTGCCTGCCCCTGTGTGTATTTTGTGTTGTGTGTTAATGTTGGTGTATAGTCATTGGTACACGGGATATAAACGGGTCTGTGTAACACAAGTTTTTTAAATGTATTTGTATTTAGGCACGAGGATTGCACAACACTTCACGTGCAAGTAAAACGTAATATTATGTGAGCACAGGGAATTGCACTTTATTAATTCACGTGCAGTTGTACCGCAACTCCAATTAAATGATTGATTAGCAATCGAGTCTTGGTACAGCTGCATAGAAGCAGCATGTTTTCACTCACTCAGGGTTGTGTGTTCGGTGAGTGGAGAATGGGATTGGAGATGGAGGTAATAAGAACAGCTAATAGTTAAAATACAAGATTACCGTGTTTTTGTCTGTGTAGTCCATTTTGTTTGTCTTTTTGTTTTGGCTACGAGTGTCGTGTCCTGTGTCTTGTTTGTCTTACAACCTTTTATTTTCTGTCAGTCTGTTTATTATTAAATGCTGAATGAAACCATTCGCTCAGTTTCACCAAACTCCACCTCTACTGTTTATTTCCAAGTTCCTGGTTTCTGGTCTGACGTCACCCACTGCAGCCGTCTTTGTGACAGTTTCATACAACAAACTGTAGGTATTCATCAGGTTTTAACAGGTGATTTGGGGGTTACTGTGCTTTCTCTCGTACAATGAAAAAAGGGATGGTATAATTCTTGTGACCAATTGGATTTGCCTTCTCTCCAGGCACATAGCCACACCTGGACCATTAGTTACAGAGTAGGTGCCTAGGTCAGGTCAATCCAACTCAGGACGTAACTCTAGCAATAATGCCCACTAGGTCATCCTGGGAAACTACTGAGAAAAACTTTATCTTCATCTAACACATGTTGAAGCACCAAATGTGTTACATTTTTATTTGAATAACAATGACAAACACAATCTGCTTCAATATGTTCTTGTGGTGCTTGTGGAACTGTATTCTTCCGGTGACGATGAGCCATCCCATGGCCTGCGAGTTCACTTTGCATACCCTCATCCTATAATTGATCAAACTGACTCCCTGTGAAGAAGATGATTAGTTTAAAAGGAAAATAAAAGACTAACTTGTTTCAATGGTGGACCTATGGCAGCAACATGAACAACAACAGCAGCATGTAAAAGCAAAAGAGACACTTTCGTTAGTGCCTGTGTGCACAGCAATACGATGATTTATTGTTTAATAATATGTATAAAGCTAGCCTGTATCATTATTCAATCTAGCCACAGATACTGTTCACCATAATTCAATGAAGCGACACTAGCTGCTGTTACAAGGTATTATATGGGAGCTGGGCTCTGCTGATACCATACAAACCTAAATAACCATATATAACCAGATATATTCCAATGGTTTGTGAACCTATAACAATATATCCAGTATGAATATTTTGCTGGTTCAGTAGTTAGGGACAAACACCAATCACACGTGCTTTAGATACAAAATATTTATGAAAGAATGTAGAGTATGCAAGGACTGACACTACAGAACTAAGGTTGATTCTAAGGTTTTATCTAAAAACTGTGAGGAGTAGCCTGAGAAAATGAATGAGATGCACTGGGAAAGAATGTTTTCAGTGATAGGTAGACGAGCCTGGGAAGAGGGAGATTCTGGTCATTGAAGCCCTTTCAGAATTAGTGAGTTGCTGAGTGTAGAGCTGAGGGCACTGAAAATGAGTTTGTGGAAAAACTGGATACTGGAAATTGAAACTTTATAGCTCTATTTTTAAGGGACATAATAATGGGTGATACCTTGGCCATTGATAATGAAGGGAAGGGGTTCTTGAATACAATATGACATTTTTAAAAGAAATTCCAAGATGACCAGTATGTTTGCAGTGAGTAGGGAGCGATGCCGAGAAGAACTGTTTCTTCAGCCTGCAGAACCAGGGAATGCAGCGGGTGACTCACAGGAATGTCAGGTCTGAAAAGGGAGGATATCTGAGTTGGCAGAAGGTCAGCTTCCAGTGCTAATGCTCTGAATCTCTGCATTAGAAAAGGAGAAAGAGAATCAGCAATTACTTTCAGGTGGCCGAGAATATGTTGAGCTCTGTGAATGAACTGATGGCTAACAGATAGTCAGGTAATCCTCCTGAATATTCTCATTATATGGTGGGAGGATGAACGACCTATGTTTATGGACTGTAGCTGAATTATCTGAGTGGATAAGAGTGGATTTTTGGGCCCAGGAGGACCACCAAAGGAATGTGGCTACAGAGATACATCTCGTACAATGTCGAGCAGAAACAAGGTCGAGCAGAAACAGTTTTGACAGGAAAGCAGAGAACTGGTAATGAACCTCTCACTCAAGGGTTTGAGAGGAAAGGGAGAAGGGAGACAGGACGGTAGTTCTGGAGGGAGGGAGCTCAAGGGAGGGAATTTTTTTAAGTTGGGGTGATACAGGCTTGTTTGAAGGCATAGGGAAAACGGGAGAGAGAGAAGGCGACGGAATGAAGAAGGGGAATAAATCCAGCAGAGTGGTTAGGATTGGAAGTTGGATTTTGAAGTCATTATGAAACAAATTACAACACATTTTCATATGAATATCCTCCTGTATCAGGCTGCTTCTGGCATTCAGTAATAAGCTGATTTAACGGCTCAAGCAAGTTTAGTATGGCAAGCATGAAATATCGGTTGTGGCGAACATCCTTTATTCAGATGAATTAATCATTTTATACAATTGAAGTGTTAGCGCTAGATTAAAAACGCATGTTTAAATGTTATATTGCAGGTCTAAAATGATTCGTCTCATCATGAGCAGGTACTGTAATCCCTTTCAAAATAAATTCAGTGGATTTGTCATCCACAAAGTTCAACCGTTTAATACATGCAGCAGTCATACAAAAGTCCACTAGTGCCCTAGCAGCTGCTAAAGAGTTGGTCCAGATTATTGCTAGAGTAGGGATCCCGAAAGAAATCCTAACTGATCATGGAAATAACTTTATGTCTCAACGTTTGAGAGAATTGTATTAATCGTTGCAAATTCGTTCCTTTCGGACCTCCATTTATCATCTGTAGATGAACGGTTTGGTGGAACGGTTCAATCAGACCTTAAAACAGATGCTGAAGCGGTTGGTCCTTGATTGATTGAGCCTTCCTGGAGTGAGTGGTGCAGTCCGATTGTGATGGTGCCCAAGAAGGACGGCACCACTTGGTTCTGTGTGGACTTAAGAAAGCTCAATGCCATCTCCAAGTTTGATGCATATCCCATGCCCTGAGCGGACAAGCTCTTTGACCGACTAGGAAAGGCGCAGTTAATCTCAACTTTGGACCTCCAAAAGTAGGTAGGTGGACAGGGCAGTGTCAGGGGGCATTTGATACGATTAAGGAGAAACTTTGCCATGCCCTCGCTCTTATTTCACCAGATTTTAGCAAGGAGTTCATCTTCCAGACTGACGCCTCCCAGATTGGTCAGGAGGCAGTTCTAGCAGCAACAAGTGGATTGAGTAGAACACCCTATTATTTATATGAGCAAAAAAATGGCTCCTAGGGAGATTAACTACTCCGTCATTGAGAAGCACTATTTAGCCATCAAATGATTACAAATGATAATTCATTTATTATTTGTAACTAATAAACACTGACATTTTTGGGAGAAACACCATTGTTGTGTGACTCATTTACCACCCAACTCTTACCACCCTGTCACATATGCGTGGTGTTTTTGACTCCTAAGCCAGTTGATATCCACGATTGTGCTCCTCTGGAAGTTCTATGTGAGCAACTTTTTTACTTGCAAAATTAAGATTATATCAGAATTCAGATGCTCTCTGTTATCCCTAATCCAATTTACAACAACCCATATCTCTGTGCTTGCTACTAAGAAATTCATCTATTAAGTTTTGAAAAAGGTTGTTGTAGTGCATCTTCAGTTTCACCTTAATGACCTGTTAGAGAAATTTAAATGCGGTTTTTAGACCTGGGCACAGCACAGAGACTGCTGTAGTGAATGTCTGCAATAACAGTTTACTTGCTTTAGATACTGGTTCCTATTCTATAATTTTATTTTTAGGTCTTTCAGCGGCCTTTGATACTGTGGACCGTGGCATTTCCCTGGAGGGCCTGGAGTCCCATTTAGGACTGTCTGGCACTGTCCTTTCATGGTTTAAATCCTATTTTACTCAAGAGAACCAGTTTGTAACTAGGAGTACTTTCTCCTCCAGTTTTAGGGAGGGGCACTGTGGTGTGCCCCAGGCAGGGTTGCCAACCTTCAAATTTACTGACATACAGATTTACAGTGGCCTTTTTTTTTTACTGTGTGATGAGTCAAAGGGTTTTCGGTCTGTGATTCAGCCTCCCGACAGTAGATGGCATCAAACCAACTCGGGACTTCCCTTACCAAGATCTCGTGACCATGGCAAAAGTCATCTTTTGAGGGGCGGCACCTTGGTGAGGGGCGGAAGTACGAGTATGTAACTTCCAGCCACTGGAGTCAAGTGAAGGATAAGGACACGTGTCGGTTGGGGATTGGTGTTCCACTGACTACAGAGGCGGGACATTACATACTAAAGGGAACGTACTACTGTGTTCGGGGTTGGTCCGAAAGTAAAGTAGGAGGAGTAACGGGTGGAGGGAGAGTCTGGTTTTGTGCAGCGGGATTTTTGAAACACTAACATTTCTTTTGTCTTTTTTTTGTTTATGTACGGGTCACCACGAAGACAAATTAAAGACGAGTCATCACAGTTTGTTTTGGATTCCACCCCTGCACTCCTTCCCTCACACCATTTTGTTTTTCGTTTGTTATTTAATCCTTTTTTGTTGTGTATAGAAAATAAAAATAAATTATTTTATTTCTGTACACATAAATTACTGTCTGGACATTCCATTTAATACACTCTCGCCTCACACGTGGTGTCAGAAGTGGGATTGGATCCAGCTACAGTTTTGACAATGTTTAGGGAGCAGGAGGAGAAGCGAGAGGAGAGAGAGACATGGCACCTGGAACAGCTCGCCCAGTTCTTGGGACAGCTGGTAGAAAAACTATCAATATCAACATCAGAGAGAGCGGTTGCCCGGATGTTTGCAGCTCAGCCTAATCTTCAGAAGATGACCTCGGAAGATGATCCCGAGGCTTTCTTGATTACGTTTGAGAGAGTGGCAGAGGCTGCAGAGTGGCCTAGGGAACACTGGGCCATGAAATTGGCACCCTGCCTGACAGGGGAAGCTCAGGCAGCGTATCGAGCCCTGACGGCCACGAATGCAGGGGACTATGTTAAAGTTAAAGAAGCCATTCTCTCACGCCTCGGGATCACGGAGGAAACATACCGGCGCCGTTTTCGGGAATACCAGCTGTCCAAGGGGATGCGGCCCCGGGTTGCGGGACAATATCTTTTAGATCAGTGCACCCGGTGGCTGCGGCCAGAAGAACATACACCCCAAGAACTGGTGCAGAAAATAGTTATAGAACAGTTTGCGTCTATACTACCGCCAGGGAATCGAGAGTGGATTAAGAGGAATAGACCTACCACTCTCGAGGATGCCCTCCTCCTGGCGGAGGCCTACGAAGACGCAAACGAAGGTGCCGGGTCAGACCCCACTCCTGCCCCTAAACTAACTCGGACCAACCAACCAATGAAGCCCAGAGGGGGTAACCGGACCTTCAGACCATGGAGGTCGAGGTTAGCCCCATCCTGGGCGAGAGAGAATCCCCCTAACCTGCCGGTCGCGGACTCGCAGGACAGATTAACTCCGTTGATGCCTCCTAACCAAGTGTGCTACCAATGTAATGAGCCTGGACACATTGCCAGGAATTGTCCAGTAATAAAGGTGGACCTGGCGACAAGATCCTGGTCAGCAGTAACAGGTAGGAACACTGGGGAATGTCGGGAGGGCCCTTATCAGTTAAGAGTACAGGTCGGGGGAAAGAGTACTTACGCATTTGCGGACTCTGGGTGTGCACAAACATTGATTCGGCAAGCTCTCTTGGATGGGGTAGCCTGGGAGCCACAGGGTAAAGTGGCTATCTCCTGTATTCATGGAGAAACTCGGGTTTATCCCACCACTAAAGTTAGACTTATTGTAGGTGATTATTCAGCTTGCGTTAAAGTGGCTGTAGCGCAATGTTTACCATACCCTGTTCTCCTGGGAAGAGACTGGCCGTTTTTTGATCGTATTTTAGGTCGGGAAATGGTCTTAGTTTCTACCAGGGGACAATTAAAGCAACAGGAGAAAACAATTGGCGAGATTTTTCCGTTGCAATCCGACCTGTTTAACCCTAAAATCCGCCCAAGAAAAACAAAAAGAGAGCGTCGGGTGGAAAAATATGAGGGAACTCTGAGACGACAAGGGGAGGGGTCTGACACAAAAGTAAACCAATCGCTGAAACGGCAAGGAAAGGGAGTAGGTATTCAGTGTAACCGGGGCTGCGAGGTTACTGAGGTGGAAGGTCATGTAATAAAAGACACTCCTCTCTGTGTACCTAACCATTGGGACCGAGATATTGACTTGGGATATGAACAACAAAATGATCCCACGTTACAGTATGCTTGGAAACGGGTTAGATATATCGAGGGGAAGGATATGCAGGAAGGACAACCGGTGGTATTTCCGCATTTTTCTGTATCTGGGCACTTATTATATAGAATAACCCGGGCTCCCGGGACGGGACAGCTCGTAAAACAGTTATTGGTTCCTAGGCCTTTTCAGTCAGAAGTCATGAGATTGGCGCATGACATTCCATTTTCAGGTCATTTGGGAACTGAAAAGACTCAGGAACGAATTCTGGCCCGGTTTTTTTGGCCTGGGGTTTATGGTCTGGTGCGGAAGTATGTATCGGAGTGTCCTGAATGTCAATTAGCTGCCCCTAAGTCAGTTCGCCCCGCACCTCTGGTTCCACTTCCAATTATTGGGGTACCGTTTGAAAGGATTGGTGTAGATTTAGTAGGCCCTCTGGAGGGAACAGAGTCAGGATATCGGTATATTTTAGTAGTAGTGGACTACGCAACGAGATATCCAGAAGCTGTTCCCTTACGCTCTATGAATGCAATAGCTGTAGCGAATGAATTGGTAAAAATATTCTCTAGGGTGGGAATCCCGAAAGAAATTCTCACTGATCAGGGCACTAATTTTATGTCAGACTGTATTCAGCAACTATATAAATTATTGAAAATTCGTTCAATTAGAACCTCAGTTTTTCATCCACAAACGGATGGGCTTGTTGAACGATTTAATCAGACTTTGAAAAATATGTTGCGCCGCTTTGTAGATCAAGAAAAACGCAATTGGGCTAAACTGCTTCCCTACTTGCTCTTTGCAGTTCGCGAGGTACCACAATCCTCAACGGGGTTTTCCCCGTTTGAGCTCTTGTACGGTCGGCAGCCGCGGGGTATCTTGGATCTCATAAGAGAAGGCTGGGAAGAACAGTCAAAGGAGTCTAAAAATGTAGTAAAATACGTGTTGCAGTTACGCGATCGCTTAGAATTAGTCGGTCGATTGGCACATGACAATCTCAAAGCGGCACAGCAGAAGCAGCAACAAAGCTACAATAAAAATGCAAGAATTCGGAACTTTCGACCTGGAGATAAAGTGTTGTTATTGTTGCCCTCATCGGAATCTAAGTTGTTTGCTAAATGGCAGGGTCCCTTTCAGGTTATTCGAGCAATTGGTAAAGTCAATTATGAGATCCGACAGCCTGGGCGTCGGAAAGAAAGTCAAATTTATCATGTTAATCTCCTGAAACCGTGGAAAGAACGGGAAGTCCATTTTATATCTCCTGTACAGGAGGGAGAGGATTTTGGACCCTCAATTGAGTCAGAGTCAGCAATTGAGGTCCCGATGGGGGAACAATTAACTCCTGATCAGCGTGAAGAGGTAAGCAATCTAATTAAAATGTTCAGTGATGTGTTTTCTAACGTGCCTGGAAGAACGCATTTGATCGAACATGCTATTATCACTCCGCCAGGTCTAAGAGTTAGACAGAGACCGTATCGCATTCCAGAGAGTCGGAGAGATTCTGTTCGAAGGGAGGTGGAGTGTATGTTGAAACTTGGGGTAATTGAACCTTCCCGAAGTGAGTGGTGTAGCCCAATAGTACCAATAGACAAGCCAGATGGGTCACTACGATTATGTATCGATTTTAGGAGGGTGAATGCTATCTCCAAGTTTGATGCATATCCCATGCCTCGAGTAGATGAACTCTTAGACAAACTGGGGCAAGCTCGGTTTATTTCAACTCTGGATCTGACGAAAGGATATTGGCAAATTCCATTAACGAAAGCCTCTCGTGAGAAAACGGCATTTTCAACCCCAGAGGGTCTTTTTCAATTTTGTACTATGCCGTTCGGACTTCATGGAGCGCCTGCTACTTTTCAGAGACTAATGGACAGGGTTTTACAACCTCATCGAGAGTATGCAGCTGCGTATATCGATGATGTAGTCATTTATAGTTCTTCCTGGAGAGAACATTTGACTAGATTAGAAGCCGTCTTACAGTCTCTGAGGAGGGCGGGGCTCACAGCGAACATGGCAAAGTGCGCTATTGGAAAAGAAGAAACTAAATATTTAGGTTTCATAATGGGTAAGGGTAGAGTGAAACCGTTGGTTTCAAAAGTCCAGGCTTTGTTGGATTCACCGGTACCTACCACGAAAACCCAGGTGAGATCACTGTTAGGGTTGGCTGGTTATTACCGCCGCTTTATTCCACACTTTTCCACTATAGCCGCCCCTCTCACTGATCTCACTAAAAAGAACGCTCCAAATAAAATTAAGTGGAGTGCAGAGTGTCAGACAGCCTTTGAATCTATTAAAACTAATTTGAGTCAGGCCCCAGCATTAATAAGCCCGGATTTCAGCCGAGAGTTCGTCCTGCAGACAGATGCATCGCAGACTGGTCTGGGGGCGGTTCTGTCCCAGGAGAGAGATGGTATAGAACACCCGATACTATACATCAGTCGGAAGTTACTGCCCAGAGAACAGAGGTATTCGGTAGTGGAGAAAGAATGCCTGGCAGTGAAATGGGCAGTGGAATCTTTAAAATACTATCTTCTGGGACGACCCTTTGTACTCATCACAGATCACGCTTCTTTAAAGTGGTTAGACACGATGAAGGATTCAAACGCTAGGATTACGCGGTGGTACCTGGCGCTCCAACCCTTCGCCTTTCAAATAAGGTATCGTGCGGGTAAGTTACATCAAAATGCTGATTTTTTTTCCCGGGAGGGAGGTAAAAGGGAAGGGTTAGAGGTTTCCGAGTGTTCCTTCGGCTCCACTCTGAGGGGTGGGATATGTGATGAGTCAAAGGGGTTTCGGTCTGTGATTCAGCCTCCCGACAGTAGATGGCATCAAACCAACTCGGGACTTCCCTTACCAAGATCTCGTGACCATGGCAAAAGTCATCTTTTGAGGGGCGGCACCTTGGTGAGGGGCGGAAGTACGAGTATGTAACTTCCAGCCACTGGAGTCAAGTGAAGGATAAGGACACGTGTCGGTTGGGGATTGGTGTTCCACTGACTACAGAGGCGGGACATTACATACTAAAGGGAACGTACTACTGTGTTCGGGGTTGGTCCGAAAGTAAAGTAGGAGGAGTAACGGGTGGAGGGAGAGTCTGGTTTTGTGCAGCGGGATTTTTGAAACACTAACATTTCTTTTGTCTTTTTTTTGTTTATGTATGGTCACCACGAAGACAAATTAAAGACGAGTCATCACAGTTTGTTTTGGATTCCACCCCTGCACTCCTTCCCTCACACCATTTTGTTTTTCGTTTGTTATTTAATCCTTTTGTTGTGTATAGAAAATAAAAATAAATTATTTTATTTCTGTACACATAAATTACTGTCTGGACATTCCATTTAATACACTCTCGCCTCACACGTGGTGTCAGAAGTGAAAATGGATCCAGCTACAGTTTTGACAATGTTTAGGGAGCAGGAGGAGAAGCGAGAGGAGAGAGAGACACGGCACCTGGAACAGCTCGCCCAGTTCTTGGGACAGCTGGTAGAAAAACTATCAATATCAACATCAGAGAGAGCGGTTGCCCGGATGTTTGCAGCTCAGCCTAATCTTCAGAAGATGACCTCGGAAGATGATCCCGAGGCTTTCTTGATTACGTTTGAGAGAGTGGCAGAGGCTGCAGAGTGGCCTAGGGAACACTGGGCCATGAAATTGGCACCCTGCCTGACAGGGGAAGCTCAGGCAGCGTATCGAGCCCTGACGGCCACGAATGCAGGGGACTATGTTAAAGTTAAAGAAGCCATTCTCTCACGCCTCGGGATCACGGAGGAAACATACCGGCGCCGTTTTCGGGAATACCAGCTGTCCAAGGGGATGCGGCCCCGGGTTGCGGGACAATATCTTTTAGATCAGTGCACCCGGTGGCTGCGGCCAGAAGAACATACACCCCAAGAACTGGTGCAGAAAATAGTTATAGAACAGTTTGCGTCTATACTACCGCCAGGGAATCGAGAGTGGATTAAGAGGAATAGACCTACCACTCTCGAGGATGCCCTCCTCCTGGCGGAGGCCTACGAAGACGCAAACGAAGGTGCCGGGTCAGACCCCACTCCTGCCCCTAAACTAACTCGGACCAACCAACCAATGAAGCCCAGAGGGGGTAACCGGACCTTCAGACCATGGAGGTCGAGGTTAGCCCCATCCTGGGCGAGAGAGAATCCCCCTAGCAACCTGCCGGTCGCGGACTCGCAGGACAGATTAACTCCGTTGATGCCTCCTAACCAAGTGTGCTACCAATGTAATGAGCCTGGACACATTGCCAGGAATTGTCCAGTAATAAAGGTGGACCTGGCGACAAGATCCTGGTCAGCAGTAACAGGTAGGAACACTGGGGAATGTCGGGAGGGCCCTTATCAGTTAAGAGTACAGGTCGGGGGAAAGAGTACTTACGCATTTGCGGACTCTGGGTGTGCACAAACATTGATTCGGCAAGCTCTCTTGGATGGGGTAGCCTGGGAGCCACAGGGTAAAGTGGCTATCTCCTGTATTCATGGAGAAACTCGGGTTTATCCCACCACTAAAGTTAGACTTATTGTAGGTGATTATTCAGCTTGCGTTAAAGTGGCTGTAGCGCAATGTTTACCATACCCTGTTCTCCTGGGAAGAGACTGGCCGTTTTTTGATCGTATTTTAGGTCGGGAAATGGTCTTAGTTTCTACCAGGGGACAATTAAAGCAACAGGAGAAAACAATTGGCGAGATTTTTCCGTTGCAATCCGACCTGTTTAACCCTAAAATCCGCCCAAGAAAAACAAAAAGAGAGCGTCGGGTGGAAAAATATGAGGGAACTCTGAGACGACAAGGGGAGGGGTCTGACACAAAAGTAAACCAATCGCTGAAACGGCAAGGAAAGGGAGTAGGTATTCAGTGTAACCGGGGCTGCGAGGTTACTGAGGTGGAAGGTCATGTAATAAAAGACACTCCTCTCTGTGTACCTAACCATTGGGACCGAGATATTGACTTGGGATATGAACAACAAAATGATCCCACGTTACAGTATGCTTGGAAACGGGTTAGATATATCGAGGGGAAGGATATGCAGGAAGGACAACCGGTGGTATTTCCGCATTTTTCTGTATCTGGGCACTTATTATATAGAATAACCCGGGCTCCCGGGACGGGACAGCTCGTAAAACAGTTATTGGTTCCTAGGCCTTTTCAGTCAGAAGTCATGAGATTGGCGCATGACATTCCATTTTCAGGTCATTTGGGAACTGAAAAGACTCAGGAACGAATTCTGGCCCGGTTTTTTTGGCCTGGGGTTTATGGTCTGGTGCGGAAGTATGTATCGGAGTGTCCTGAATGTCAATTAGCTGCCCCTAAGTCAGTTCGCCCCGCACCTCTGGTTCCACTTCCAATTATTGGGGTACCGTTTGAAAGGATTGGTGTAGATTTAGTAGGCCCTCTGGAGGGAACAGAGTCAGGATATCGGTATATTTTAGTAGTAGTGGACTACGCAACGAGATATCCAGAAGCTGTTCCCTTACGCTCTATGAATGCAATAGCTGTAGCGAATGAATTGGTAAAAATATTCTCTAGGGTGGGAATCCCGAAAGAAATTCTCACTGATCAGGGCACTAATTTTATGTCAGACTGTATTCAGCAACTATATAAATTATTGAAAATTCGTTCAATTAGAACCTCAGTTTTTCATCCACAAACGGATGGGCTTGTTGAACGATTTAATCAGACTTTGAAAAATATGTTGCGCCGCTTTGTAGATCAAGAAAAACGCAATTGGGCTAAACTGCTTCCCTACTTGCTCTTTGCAGTTCGCGAGGTACCACAATCCTCAACGGGGTTTTCCCCGTTTGAGCTCTTGTACGGTCGGCAGCCGCGGGGTATCTTGGATCTCATAAGAGAAGGCTGGGAAGAACAGTCAAAGGAGTCTAAAAATGTAGTAAAATACGTGTTGCAGTTACGCGATCGCTTAGAATTAGTCGGTCGATTGGCACATGACAATCTCAAAGCGGCACAGCAGAAGCAGCAACAAAGCTACAATAAAAATGCAAGAATTCGGAACTTTCGACCTGGAGATAAAGTGTTGTTATTGTTGCCCTCATCGGAATCTAAGTTGTTTGCTAAATGGCAGGGTCCCTTTCAGGTTATTCGAGCAATTGGTAAAGTCAATTATGAGATCCGACAGCCTGGGCGTCGGAAAGAAAGTCAAATTTATCATGTTAATCTCCTGAAACCGTGGAAAGAACGGGAAGTCCATTTTATATCTCCTGTACAGGAGGGAGAGGATTTTGGACCCTCAATTGAGTCAGAGTCAGCAATTGAGGTCCCGATGGGGGAACAATTAACTCCTGATCAGCGTGAAGAGGTAAGCAATCTAATTAAAATGTTCAGTGATGTGTTTTCTAACGTGCCTGGAAGAACGCATTTGATCGAACATGCTATTATCACTCCGCCAGGTCTAAGAGTTAGACAGAGACCGTATCGCATTCCAGAGAGTCGGAGAGATTCTGTTCGAAGGGAGGTGGAGTGTATGTTGAAACTTGGGGTAATTGAACCTTCCCGAAGTGAGTGGTGTAGCCCAATAGTACCAATAGACAAGCCAGATGGGTCACTACGATTATGTATCGATTTTAGGAGGGTGAATGCTATCTCCAAGTTTGATGCATATCCCATGCCTCGAGTAGATGAACTCTTAGACAAACTGGGGCAAGCTCGGTTTATTTCAACTCTGGATCTGACGAAAGGATATTGGCAAATTCCATTAACGAAAGCCTCTCGTGAGAAAACGGCATTTTCAACCCCAGAGGGTCTTTTTCAATTTTGTACTATGCCGTTCGGACTTCATGGAGCGCCTGCTACTTTTCAGAGACTAATGGACAGGGTTTTACAACCTCATCGAGAGTATGCAGCTGCGTATATCGATGATGTAGTCATTTATAGTTCTTCCTGGAGAGAACATTTGACTAGATTAGAAGCCGTCTTACAGTCTCTGAGGAGGGCGGGGCTCACAGCGAACATGGCAAAGTGCGCTATTGGAAAAGAAGAAACTAAATATTTAGGTTTCATAATGGGTAAGGGTAGAGTGAAACCGTTGGTTTCAAAAGTCCAGGCTTTGTTGGATTCACCGGTACCTACCACGAAAACCCAGGTGAGATCACTGTTAGGGTTGGCTGGTTATTACCGCCGCTTTATTCCACACTTTTCCACTATAGCCGCCCCTCTCACTGATCTCACTAAAAAGAACGCTCCAAATAAAATTAAGTGGAGTGCAGAGTGTCAGACAGCCTTTGAATCTATTAAAACTAATTTGAGTCAGGCCCCAGCATTAATAAGCCCGGATTTCAGCCGAGAGTTCGTCCTGCAGACAGATGCATCGCAGACTGGTCTGGGGGCGGTTCTGTCCCAGGAGAGAGATGGTATAGAACACCCGATACTATACATCAGTCGGAAGTTACTGCCCAGAGAACAGAGGTATTCGGTAGTGGAGAAAGAATGCCTGGCAGTGAAATGGGCAGTGGAATCTTTAAAATACTATCTTCTGGGACGACCCTTTGTACTCATCACAGATCACGCTTCTTTAAAGTGGTTAGACACGATGAAGGATTCAAACGCTAGGATTACGCGGTGGTACCTGGCGCTCCAACCCTTCGCCTTTCAAATAAGGTATCGTGCGGGTAAGTTACATCAAAATGCTGATTTTTTTTCCCGGGAGGGAGGTAAAAGGGAAGGGTTAGAGGTTTCCGAGTGTTCCTTCGGCTCCACTCTGAGGGGTGGGATATGTGATGAGTCAAAGGGGTTTCGGTCTGTGATTCAGCCTCCCGACAGTAGATGGCATCAAACCAACTCGGGACTTCCCTTACCAAGATCTCGTGACCATGGCAAAAGTCATCTTTTGAGGGGCGGCACCTTGGTGAGGGGCGGAAGTACGAGTATGTAAATTCCAGCCACTGGAGTCAAGTGAAGGAGAAGGACACGTGTCGGTTGGGGATTGGTGTTCCACTGACTACAGAGGCGGGACATTACATACTAAAGGGAACGTACTACTGTGTTCGGGGTTGGTCCGAAAGTAAAGTAGGAGGAGTAACGGGTGGAGGGAGAGTCTGGTTTTGTGCAGCGGGATTTTTTTTGAAACACTAACATTTCTTTTGTCTTTTTTTTGTTTATGTATGGTCACCACGAAGACAAATTAAAGACGAGTCATCACAGTTTGTTTTTTTTTTTTGTTTGTTATTTAATCCTTTTGATTCCACCCCTGCATTCTCCTTCGCCTCACACCATTTTGACATTTTTAGTCTAATTTTGTGGACTTACATTTCTTTAAGTCTTATTTACTTATGTTTGGGCACACTTATCACTTGCTTTGTTGGTCTGAATGTAGTTATTCAAGCTGATTGGAAAAGCAGCAAAGCAATACAAAATATATGATCCTCTACTTCAATCCAAAATCACTGATATTTTTTGTTATTTACGGGTTTACGGACAGTGTTACAAAATTCTACAGCAAGAATACTTACACACACTAAGGGCCTCACGCACTAAATAGTGTTAAGTTACCTGAAATACTGCGTGGTAAGAGGAGCTTATACTGCCCTATATACATCAAATGTTTTCTGCAAATTCGCTGTTATCAACACTTTCTAAATGGAAAACACATTGGATCAAGCTACAAACTAAGCTGCTGGTTGAGATTATATTTTCAAATCAGTAAATGCGTTAAAAGAGAAACAGATACAATATGATTAAATAAACAGTGGTATCTGGTGCACAATTAAATGGTCAGTCCTGTTGGACGCAATGAAAGATATCAATAGTTATCAAGTCACAGTAATATCACAGTGATATAACAATAGACAGCAGAGAATGTTCTTATCCCGTGTGAAAAGTGACTTGATTACAATCACGAGCAGTACCTATTTACCTGAGACCAAGTGGGGACAATACATTTGGTCAGAAAACTGCAGGCATACCTTGGGATCTTCAGAATCTGCAAAGCAGATGGGGAATTAGGTTGTTGACTCATTCAAAATAATTCCCATTCTCCTGATACCCTGCTGAATAGTGGGTAGATGGATTTGGTCCATATTTGAAACTATGAGTGATCATCTGTTTGAAGAGCATATGTGTCCTATTTATGAAGCCACGAAAGTGCCAGTAAACCAGATATGATCAACTAAGATACTATATCCAATTTCCTGGGATGTGTTTCCTTTGCCTTAAGGGGTTTAGGGGGGAACTGAATAGTTTTTTAGAATTGAATTTGTAAAAACAGGTTGAATTTAATCACGTCAGAATCTGACATGTACTGATCAAGTGGACATAAGTTCTAGTAATGCATTTGACTTCTTACTAGCTTTGGCAGGTCTCAGTAATCTAAAGTGCTGCCAATTGAACATTACACTATTGACCATAAACCACTACAGACAGACAGACAGACAGATAGACAGGCAGACAGACACAGGCAAATTATAAATTGCAATGGATTCATTGAAAATGACATTACTATACATATTTTATAGATGGTTGTTCATAATTATACCGTACTGTATATGAAGATTCATGGACAAATCAATTAACAGAATCATAAAACGTGCTATATCAATAAAGTTACATTTTCAAGTGTAAAACGCCACAGGAATCTGGACATCAAAGGCTATGGAAGTATTATAAGGTAATACAAATATCAGATGGAACCTCTAATGTTGTCCTTGCCTTTGACTGACGAGACTGTCGGCTCTGCTATTTGAGCAATTACCCCTTTGAATTACAGCTTTGAAATATTTGCCATGGGGATACGTCTCCTTTACACCCCAATCATACACACATTCTCACAGCTGGATTGAAATACCAACTTTCACTCATTTCATACTACCCCTGACTAATTTGCATAAGTCTATAAAATAATTGAAACTATCAGCAAATGTTCTTTTTTCAAATCTTGTTTCTAATGTACGTTCTGTATTTGTAAATAATTTGTGTATCCCCATCCACCATTTAAAACTGTATTCAGTTAAATGCATTTATTGGGATATACCTTTGCTGAGATTGAAAAAAAATATTACGCTTGTTAAAAATGCAGTTACAGAGATTCTCTAAATATACTTTTTTATTGTGTGAAGATATGGTAGTAGTTAATTATAATCTGAGTGAGCCCCCCCCCCCCCCCCCCCCCACGTAAACCCAACCCCCCCAAAAAGATTTTCTACACCCACATAAACACAAATGAATGAACCTGCAGTTAGAAATTTATTCATGCCATTTGCCAGTAGCAAACATAATAGGCCCTCTCCTGCCATGCTTCACCTGTGTGCCATGTCCTTCGTGATTTATTTTCAGTGCTGTTTGAATCACTTCTGTCAGGGCATTTCAAGAGCTCCGAATGCGTACAGTTTTATTTCAGCTTGGCTCAATAACAACCAGCCTTCTTCTTTCTTACACTATTTACTCCCCCCTTCTGCTTTGCATGCAAATTGAACTCAATCTGTCTGAGCCAGATTCACTGATTGATAAGAGCAGACTTAACATGTCATTCAAGGTGTGCCGCGCCTAGACTGAGATTATATGTTTAAATGTGTTGCTGTGCATATGATGCAAAATGCAACTAACTCCTTCAATTAAACAGGGATTCCAAATTTATATAAATTACATTACAATTGAGTTTTCAAGAAAGATATTGCAATTGAAGTAAAATATAACTGTACAATATAAATTATGGAATTATAAAACAAGAGCAGAGTAATACTGTAGGTTAAAGGAATACTATAGTCAGGTAGTATTTTCAATAATGAGGCCAGCATAAAAATAACCACAAGCAGTATCCAGCAATCATTTTCTCTGCCCTTGAAACAGTTTGTTAAGGCGTTTGCAATGGAACATCTCTGACAACCTCACTGATTCAGAGCATTAATGGTCATGCTGTTCACAATAACTGTGCTATTGCACTGCATTCTTTTAGATAAAACACATTGGTTTTAAATATGCACAGTCCATGTACACTTTCAGAGTTGGTAAAAACAATGAAAAAACACATAACTCATTTAAAACCCAAGATATTTAATATTGAAAATGAGTCTCGCTTTTTTGCTCTTCAGAAAACGAATTTTCACTGAATGACCTTGACACCTCCTACATTGATTGCACGGGATGTTTAATTGCTATGAGAATTGTCAGGATTTTTTCTTTCATATTTGATCCTGCAACTGGCAGCATTTGCCAGTGCTGTACCCCTTATGGAAGTGTTGTGAGAGATAAGGAGGATGCCTGTCAGGGTGTTTGTGTTCAGTGGCATGCACACCGGCATGCAAAACCCAGACAGCTCCACAGCCAGAACTTGTCTGGACTCCAGTCCTCATATAGTAATACCAGAAGATAACAGCGCTTTAGATAATTGCTTCACAACAGTTACCTAGTTCGTTTTTGAAGCTCTACTCTCGAGTCATGATCAGTTGTAAAGCTTCCTGGTGGTAATTGTTTTGAACAGTTTAAACAGCAAAACTATTAGGCAAGTATTAATCACATTATTAATTAATTGGCTTCGAATAAGTCCTGAATAACTATTTGCATATCTTACTAGAAAGTGTAATTCATCAATTAAGTTCAAAATTAATTAACTAATTAGAGAAAGACGGCTTGTCAAATTTATTGACATTTTGTGAACACGCGATTTACAGATTCGAAGGCATAAACAGATGATCATTTGGTAACAACTTAGCAAACAGATGTTTAATGATTAGCTAAAAACAACTTTCATTTGTCATTCATATGATGAGCAAATTCAACATGACGGCAAACTGGTTTCAAGGAGGAGAACGGACAGAACACTAAACTATGTAAAGTGCTTTGTCATGAATAGTGCTATATTTTATAGACCCTTCAATAACCATTGTAAACCTAAGCCCTCAATTAAGTCCCATTACTGTCCAAGAGTGTAAAATACATACAGCAGTGAAAAAAGTGAAGATTATCCATGAATGGTTTGGCTGTAAATTTGGCTTTAATCCAAACCGAAATTCTTTACCGTATGGACACCTGTAATAACAACCTGAAAAAACACTATGAAAATGTTAATTTCTTGCATTAACATCAAGTGCTTCACAAAACATACATTGTCTAACTGTTCGCTGTTAATGGGTGTAAAAAGAAACTCATCCAACTACAGTGTATTATGAATTGCCTTTGCTGCAGCTAAAGTCAATTTTCCTTCTCAAACCACAAAGAGCCCTGTGTTTTGCTTAGCCAGCCATTTCCGCACAGAGCTCGGCCATGTGTTTCTCTTGGCAGTCTCTGCAGAATGCTGTTTTTTCTTTTCTTTTTTTGAAAGGGCCAGCAGTGCCCTAAAATGTGAAGGGCATGTGTTAAACATTTCTCCTATGGAAGTTAAAAAGGTGATAAATTACTCTGAATATATTTGGCGGTTGGTTGAAATAATCCAATAAGGCAGTATCAAGAGTTTTATGTTGGAGTTTCCTAGGGAAGTCCTTGGCTTAGGACACTGGTTTGTTTCATAGTCTTATTTTTCAAGAAAGCAAGCTCATGAACCTCATTTTAAGTTTAGTACACACAAGTAGGCATTACCTATTGAGTACTAACTGGGAATGATAACTGTCAATATTTTTAAATAGTGCCAGTGCCCAATGAGCAGACTCATACAGAATACAGAATACATTCAAGATGTTAAAATAGATTTTGTTTTACAATTCTCCTGGCATATTTTGATTTAATATTTTTTTTACCATCATAATTGTAGAGGACAGCCAACAAAAACTGACATTAACACAAGAACTATGTATTATTTAAAACAATAATGTCCGGCGGATTGATTTGAATCACAGCAGATACATTGATGTGACAACATGCAGCTACTGTACAATAGAAGCCTGCTGATTGGCTGATGGTACTGAATCATTTTCTAATTCAACACAGATTAAATATTTTTAAAGCGGTTTTTAAATTGTTCATATGTACCTGAAACTTATTCAAAAGGGTTTACTGAAAAACAGGATTCCACCTTTTTATTGATTAGGTGTCGTTGGCTACAGAGGGGGCCATGGTTTTATTTATCCAGTTTTCCATGACTTCTATTACAAATTCACATCAACAAATCAAGTAATAAAAATATCAACAATCATACAATATGTCTATCTCTATTTTAATTGCTTAAACTCTTGAGTTTTCTACTCCCGTAACGACAGCTACTGGGTGAGGCCTTCTGCATCATATATCCTGGCTAACACAAACAATGGCACATCCTCCAAACCCTTACTTAGTTCCCATAGCAACCCTTCCGTGCCTGTGTTTCAGACTTTCAGTGGAAAACTGAAAAAAAAAAAACTGATGTACAATCAACGGTGGTCTCAACTACACACATATTATTTTAATTGAAAATTAATTGTATATGCTGTATATCCCTTACAAAGGTTTACAACGGTATATTTGCACAGTAATTTTGCATTTTTTCTCCGATGCTTTTCCCATGGTCATAATATGTATGCATTTACCATAGTTTATCATGTTTGTTTTTTTATAATTTTGTACAATATGCTTACCAATGCTTTGCCATGCTTCCACTATGCTTTTACGATGAGAAACATTTCGATTAGACATATAATCAGCATTCTAATTAAGAAGGATCTAATAATCAATGTACAATATTAACTTAAGCAATATTTAAACAAATGTGTTTGATTACTTTAACTTACTACATAAAGGAAAGCTATCCCTCCCCTTTTATATTGAAGATCTTTTGGTTCTTTCCTTTGTTTCCTATCAACATGTTCAGTTGCTGATATTTCAAAGACAATGCGGTCGAGGAAAAGTTGCTTTTAACTAATCGTGCAGTGTAATACAAAGCAACAATTAAATGCAGCAGTTTATCCACAGTGTTGCGTATACTGAATTAACGTAAAAAAGTCAAACAAGTGAACAAGCAATATTGTTGATTGGGACTCATATAAAAGTAGTTTCTAGCCCTGAAAAGCAAGGGATCATGTTCAAGTCTATCTGTGATGTGGACTTCATTCTCAAACTTGTTTTTCATTCAATAAAGTTACAAATCTAGCTGTTCATTACAGGAAAGGGCACTGCATGCTGTGGTTCCCTAGTCAAAGATAATATCCGCCTGCTTTTCCAATATTTAAATAACTAAAGAAAATGTAGCGGTAAATTTCCTTTTAGGTGCTCTTGAAATTAGTCCCTGATGACCCATGACAAAAAAACATGTAAATCTGTGTGGTTGTGCAACTGATCTAATTACAGAGAATTAATATGAGCACAGAGTACAGCCATAGTAACAGTTCCTGCTGGGCTAAGAAATTAAATGCTAAATACCCCTGAAACGCACAGCATGCCCTGCGTGATGACAGCATGAGATCTGTGCTTTCTTTAATGATTAGATTCATTTTAATTGACGTTTTTACAAAAAATACGGTAGTAAGTATAAACAAATACACAATAGACAATGTTTCCTTTAAACTGATTTGCCAATATGAGGTCCCTAATCCCTGGTAAAGTAAATTTTCAGAAATACACTAACATGCACTCAAATCCTAATTAAAAAAATGTAACGTTATCTGTACTTTTATTCTTTATAACCGCACGGATCACAAACACGTTCGCCCTTTGTGTGTCGAGGTGCCTCAACTGTTTTTATTGGAAATACCCACAAAGTTTAACCACTGGTAATTTAAAGATATAGCACACAATCCTGAGATTAACACTCTAAACCAAATAAAGAAATACAGAAGAACTTAATTTTTATATTGTAAAGGCCTACACGAGACAGGCCTTACCAGACAGCAAAGCCCTCTTTCGTATCAACCCTTGCATAGAACATATGGCATAGTTATAAAATAAAAAATAGCAACCTTGTGTGGTTTATAGAGTTATATGGTTATGTCTTATTATATTATTCTCATCCATACTGTACAAAATGACATCTCTCATTATAATAACAGTAACCTTATTCTCATCCATACTGTACAAAATGACATCTCTCATAATAATAACAGTAACCCCACACACAACGTATTAACTTAACCACAAAATGAAAATCCCTGCCCCTTAATGCTTAACCACAGTGAACATATTGCTCACCACTTCAACTGAGGTAGGAATCTGTGGGACATACATTATGACATATAGTTACTGGTTTATAAATATATAGAGGGGGATAAAGAGAATTCAAACCATATACATGTTACATTATATACAAACACAATATCTCTTGCACATACCAATTCATTCATAGTCATTTTAAATATAATCTGTTCCTTCATACATACTATAATTACATTTCGTTTGCTGACACTTTCCACAAAGCTTTACCAGACAGGTTCATTCAATTTGTTATTCATGACTAGAAGAAGCAAATGTACATCTCTTATTTCCAGACTGTACACACAGATGTATTTGTCTTGGAAAGTTGCTGCCAATTTCAAGGTCAGTGGGCTGACTCTAGTGGGTCCTTTGATATGACAGCCAATAAGACAGCAAGAGGGGAGAATGGTGGGGGTGAAGGGAGGTGGAGAGTGGTGGGGGTGAAGGTAGGGGGACAGTGGTGGGGGTGAAGGGAGGGAAGAGAGAGATGCAAGGAGGGAAGGAGGGAGTGAGGGTGGGAGGGGTGAGAAAGGGACTTTGTGTGGTGGAGGGGAGAGAGAAAAGAAAAATACAAGGAGAGGAAGTGAGGCATGGAAGGTGGTTATGAAAAATAGAGAGAGACAAAGAAGAAGGTAGGGAGGGAAGTGTGGCATAGAAGGTAGCACTTTAGTCAAGCAGCTTATAAAGCTGATCTGGTATTTCTAAGATGCCTCCAGTTTCGTCTCGTCACTTCCCTGTGAGATATTTCCATTGCCTCTTAGCTCGCCTGTCTCTCAGCTGAGTCCATGTTTGTGACATTATATCTGTGAGTCCTAATATAAACACTTTACATATTGAACAGGCCAACATTTAGGGTTTTATATCATTGCAATCATTGTCTTTATTCACTCATTAGCCATTGCACGTACTGATTCATTTGACTGTGGGAACCCATGTTTGAACTGTTATATGACACTTAATTAATTTTCCTATGTGAATTTTATGTCTGCCAGTGAATCAGAATTCCACGGTTACATATTAATTATGGCAATTGCTGTTACTTTTTCTTTGATTAATAAACTTAAACATGGCTTTCATTACTATATGCAAACTTCAGGTGCCGAGTTGACCCCAATTGTGTATTGTTGAACTTGATTCTTTTTATATACAACTGACCCCTTTTTTCTGTATTCCTTTTCATTTTCAAAATTAGCTATTTTTATACTAACAAATGGTTTCTATCAAATGAACACTACTATCAGGGATTTAACTAAATCAATATGATGAAAGTAAGTGTACGTTTATTATATTCATGTTCTACTTTCAGTTCATGAGGAAAACATTTTCAGTTTACAGGGGAGAACTGTAATATGAAAAAAGGAGGACAATTCAGATCAAAGATGGGTCAGAGTGTGTGTGTGTGTGTGTGTGTGTGTGTGTGTGTGTGTGTGTGTGTGTGTGTGTGGGGGGGGGGGGGGGGGGGGGGGGGGGTGGAGGGTGCTGCTCTCAAAACAAATGAAATTTAATCTGGGTGAGTCACATGAGGAATTTTGTCCAGTAACAAATTATGTAAGGGTGAACCTTGTGATGACTTTGTGCAGACACATCAATTGATGTATCACTTCTATTAAGGCTGTTTATATAATCATTTTAAAATAAGGTACTGTAATATTGATCATTTAAGTCTAAGTTTATACCTTAATTAAACCATATATCTGTTATAGTTTATCATAGAATAATCAGAAATGTGTATACAATTATTTTTACAATGTCATTGTATCTCAATTAAAATAAATTATTATTTTAGTATCGTAACTAAATGTGCTGAGTCTGACATATGACATCATATCATATTTTAGCTCAATACTCGTCTTTAGTCAGCATGGGTACACTATAGCAGGGGTTCTGTCGCTATAAAAATTCCACAGCCCACCATATTTATACAGTGCCTATAGAAAGTTTGCACCCCCTTTCAAAATGTTAACCTTTTGTTGCCTTATAGCCTGGAATTAAAATAGTTTTTTTTTTTCATTTATCTACACATCCTACCTCACAACTTCCAAGTGAAAAAAAAATTCTAGAAATGTGTAGAAAATTAATTAAAAATAAAAACTGAAATAGCTTGGTTGGATAAGTGTCCACCCCCGTGTAATAGCAATCCTATAGAAAGTCTGAACCCCCTTTCAAAATGTTAACTTTTTGTTGCCTTATAGCCTGGAATTAAAATGCATTAAAATAGTTTTTTTTTTCATTTATCTACACATCCTACCCCACAACTTCCAAGTGAAAAAAATATTCTAGAAATTTGTAGAAAATAAATTAAAAATAAAAACTGAAATAGCTTGGTAGGATAAGTGCCACCCCCCTTGTAATAGCAATCCTAAATTAGCTCAGGTGTAACCAATCGCCTTCAAAATCACACACCAAGTTAAGTGGCCTCTACCTGTGCTAAATTGTAGTGATTCACATGATTTCAGGATAAATTCAGCAGTTCCTGTAGGTTGGACTGGTCAAAGTGTGCATGTGACAACAATATCCCAGGCACTCCACAAATCTGGCCTGCATGGTAGGATGGCAAGAAGGAAGCCATTACTCAAGAAAGCCCACCTTCAATCCCGTTTGAAGTATGCAAAAAAAAAAAAAAAAAAACACTCAGGAGATTCTGTAGCCATGTGGCAAAAGGTTTTGTGGTCTGACGAAACTAAAATGGAACTTTTTGGCCTAAATGCAAAGCATTATGTTTGGTGCAAACCCAACACAGCACATCACCCAAAGAACACCATCCCTACTGTGAAGCATGGTGGTGGCAGCATCATGTTATGGGGATGTTTCTTGTTGGCAGGGACTGGGGCACTTGTCAGGATAGAAGGGAAAATGAATGGAGCAAAGTACAGAGAAGTCCTTGAGGAAAACCTGCTGCCCTCTGCAAGAAAGCTGAAACTAGGACGGAAGTTCACCTTTCAGCTTGACAACAACCCAAAGCATACAGCCAAAGCTACACTGCAGTGGCTAAGGAACAAAAAGGTAAATGTCCTTGAGTGGCCAAGTCAGAGCGCCGACCTAAATCCAATTTAAAATTTGTGGCATGACTTGAAGATTGCTGTCCATCAACACTCCCCAAGTAACTTGACAGAACTTGAACAGTTTTGTAAAGAAGAATGGTCAAATATTGTCAAATCTAGAGACCTATCCCAAAAGACTCACAGCTGTAATTGCTGCCAAAGGTGCTTCCACCAAGTATTAACTCAGGGGGGTGGAGACTTATCCAATTATGATCTTTCAGTTTTACATTTTTAATATATAATTTTTTTCTCAATAAAAACCTTAACAGTTTTGATGCTGATAGAAAATGTGTCCATGTCTGGTATTTATTGTGTGTTTCCAATGATTTTTCCTCTGCTTTGCAATCTGTTGTGCTCCCGCTGAACTAGCTCTAGTACACCATACGTAACCCGAATGTGATCCGTAACCTGAGAGCGCCATTTCTGCACATGCTTATGACATGCTGAAGCTAATAGGTTTCAGCATGTCATAAGCATGCAGGGAAAATAACACATTCTGTAGATTATTTTTGAAGGACCCCTTGAAACCTCCTCAAGACCCTTTAGGGGGCCGTGGACCCCTAGTTGAGAATCTCTGCTCTATAGGAAGCAAGTTCATTAAAGACTGGAGTAAACGCATTGAAAATCTGACCACTGTAGACGTTGATAACAGAGTATTCATTGGACAGGAGAAAGGGCCATGTGAAGAAAGAACCTCTGGAATTGAGAACAGGAGAGGTGCTTTGTGACATGAAGGAGTACCCGGGTTTACCCTTGGCTCGCGGAAAGCCACTCTCTGAACCGATCGGCCTCCGAGGCTGGGGAACCTACAAGGGAAAATGGAAGAGAGTTAGGATAGATTTGGCTTGGGGTCCTCTGTGGCTCACGAAGCACATTCCTGGCAGAGGATGAGGCCAGCTCAGTTGGGCCTCAAAGGTTGGGAAGTGACATGAGGTTTAAATAGGGAGATTGGCAGATATTATTGGCAGAACGGGGGACCCAAGAATACAAAAATGGATGCTTGAAATCAGAAAAAGAAGAGGTTTGTTTTTGTACAATCTTATAAGGCAGTATAGCTTTAAATAGTATGTTTAAAAAAATGTAAAAAACCCCATCTTGCAGCAAACTACTGTACATGTGTAACTGCCAATTTCAATTTAGTCCTTGGTTTCATCCTCTCTGTAGAGGGCTATAATTTGATAATTGAGATTCCCAGCTGGACCGTGATTCTGTCAGCATGTCTTGTTTATAGTTCAGGCAGAGCAATGGAAACTGTGATCACACTGACTGATCACAAGACTAGATTCACCAGGGTAGAGGAGTTTGCTTGCTGGACTGGGATGTTCCTTGAGTGGTTTCAGTTTTAGACAGTAGAAAGAAGCAAATGCAATAGAGAATCTATCATTGACTGTGATGGCAATATATTTTGCCCTTTAGATTTTTTTTCTTGTCCTGAAAGAGAGTCTATCTAACCTATTCCATTTTTATTGCTGAAGACTCAAACACAACAAACTATTTCTTTCTTTCTTTCTTTCTTTCTTTCTTTCTTTCTTTCTTTCTTTCTTTCTTTCTTTCTTTCTTTCTTTATCTTTTCACTAGCAAGTTTTCCATGTTAATTAAGATTCGAGCTACCACCAAAGTTTTTTGACAGAGGGACACATTTAAAAAGCACAGGTACATTTTGTTTAAGTGGTTAAGGGTATCATACAAGGTTCCATACGACCAGAAGACCAGCCATCCAGGGCAGTACACTTACCTACCAGTTGGGCCGGAAAGGACAGGAGTCTGAGTACTTTTTGTATAGCTGGCAGGTAGATGGTTGCATGCAGGGCTGGCGCCACACTACAGGTAGTCTGTGAATCTGAATCTGGAACAGGGTGATGTGCTTTAAATCTGCCACATTTGTAATCAAAGCCACATTTTTTTTAACCTGTCAAATTTCATAGTCCAAGAAGATAGAAGCATTTAACAATACAACAAAATTCAAGGAACAACAAAATATTTGCAGTAACAGCTCTGTAATTAATATTGTGGCAATTACAAATTCAAAGATGGGCTGCAACCTTTTAGCCATATTCTTAATAATAATAATAATAATAATAATAATAATAATAATAATAATAATAATAATATTATTATTATTATTATTATTATTATTATTATTATTATTATTATGTACATAGGAAGGTGCATAGTGAGCCTATTTATGTGAATCCAAAATACTGACATCTTCAAAAAGATAAAGAGGGGACACCCCATCTTGTGCAGAGAATCTCTTACACCATGTTTTAATACCAGTGGATAATTTAAAAGCTATTATTATTTCATTAACCCTTTGCTTTCTCATGTCAGACCAGGTCCGACATTACAATTTTTCCTTTCAGTCTGATGTTGGACCCTGTCCGACATCATCAAAAAGACGTCAAGTACAGGTCTCTAGTCGTTTTTTCTCCAGAAAAAACAGAGAAAACCTTTCAATGGCCGAGTGAGACCGATAGGAGCCGAGAGAAGCCTCTGCGCCACAGAGATAACACGGACGCAAACAAAGAGGATAGCTGCTTCCGCATCCAGTTCTCAAAGAATATCACAGGCATTTGCAGAGCTTTTTGAGATGTTATAGTAATAAAATAATTACTTGGATTGCATTATTGAGGAGTTTGGTGATAAAAAGAGTGATCTGGAGAGGATCTATCAGTATACACGACTATGAAGAGATATGTGAAAAATACAACGAACAAGGGGTGGAGCTTGGCTGAAGATGCAGTACTGGATGTCCTTTGCTATGCAGTGCCTTTTAAACCTGTTTTAATCTGAAAAAAATAAAATTAACAGTGTGTGTAACATAAACAGCACATGTGAAAATAAATTGGACCTGACACGCCTGGCAAGAGCTGAATAAATGGACCGTTAAGGGTTAATCTCCATTTTCCAATCCACTGTTTCATACTTTGTTTATATAATTGTACATTTTATTCTTGATATATTAGAAATAAAACACACATCCCTCTTTGAACTGCAGTGTAACTTATGTATCCAAATATGAAGTTACTGCAACTACTGTAATAGAATATGTTTTAATATATTATCATGCTGCTCGTAAACATTGGCTGTGATCAGTTTTGAATATCGCATTCATTACCATACTTATTCTAAACAGCTTTGTTCTTGATTTTAGCAGTTTATTAATAATTAAGATTTGTGTTCATATAAAATCCCATCTCTAACATTAAATGTTACTGGTGTCAATTAATTGCAGTTAATGTTTGTAACGCGGGTCAATGTCAAATTTCGTTTGTCTGTATAAGGTACCCATAGCCAATTTTGAGTAAATATATAAAGATTTAAAATATTTTTTCTCATGGGCTGCAAGAAACAACAGTACATCCGATGCCTCGGGCATGGGACTTTTGAGCATGGAAAGCTGTTTTCCAAGCTTGTGTACTGTGGTAACCATGGTGACTACAGGCCCACATTCTACATGGCTGACAGAGGATTACATTTTAAAACCAACTATAAAGTGCTGGTTGGATTAAAAACCTGGACTATTGGATGTTGACAGGGACCAAAGATGTGAGTCCCTGTCTTAAGCAATGACCTGACACCACACCTGGAAAGTCTCACTCTTTAACCTTGAATCTCACTTTTTGGGGAAGTAAATCTCACTCTTAAGGAAAGACAACCCTTGGCATCTCTGGTATATATATAGAGGGACGACTTACTCGCCCAATGCTGGGTGTTCAGGGCAAAAGGACGGGAGAGAGAGGAGAGCAAATATAAAAGATAATAATTGCTACTCATGCTGAAACAATTCAGCACAATACTGTAGGTAATTGTGTTTGTTTTGGCTGTTTTGTTTGGCCATTTATTTTGAGTGTTTTGTGTTTGTTCAAATCTTTTATTTTGTTATAATAAACTCACGCATCAGTGCTTCACTCACAGTATCGTTGTTGATCGGATGTTACAGATGGACGGGGAAACCTGCCTCAAAGAGGAGGAGTGGTGCTTCACACTTGCAGAGCCCTAGCACTCCACTGTGTGTGGCCTCGTACACGGACCCCTTCAGCCACCTGGCCTGAAAAGGAAGAAGGGAAGGAGCAGCCATCCCTGGAAAAAGAGAAAGAAACCGGAGCAAGCTCCAGCGTCAACAAAGGAGGAGCCCAAGCGTCCAGCGCCATTGAGGGAGGAGCCTGAGCATCCAGAGCCATTGAGGGAGGAGCTTGAGCATCCAGCGCCCATGAGGGAGGAGTCTGGGGAACGTGGGGGGTTCATACGCATCCAATGTCCTTGATTGAGATATGGGACGAGCTGCTGAACCCAAAGGTGGAGATATTGGAGGCCCTCCTGATGGCGAATAGGCGAAGCATGGGAATAGCAATACCGTCCAGTGTCGTTCCCAAACATCGTAGGCAGTGCAGATTTGAGATGGGCCCTGTCATCCGCCAGTCACTTTTGAAATGGGGATTTTGGACAGATTCTGATTCAGAAGGCTTTCAGAGCAACAAGAACAGTACTGTCTGTCACACACTTTCAAATTTTTAAAACATATTTTACACATTTGTATACTTGTTTAACCAACTGAAAATAAAGACACAACAGAAGAAACAGTTGTAGATATTCTCATACTGCACTGACGTTTTATTGCAGCATATTATATAAATATTTGAGTGTTTTATATTATTTCAAAGTGTTGAACAAGAATCCAACACGGCATCTGCCAGAAATCTAATTCTCTGAAACAAATAGGATAAATCAAGCATTTTCTATAAATCCAGCTTTTCATATATATATATATATATATATATATATATATATATATATATATATATATATATATATATAAAGTAGTTTATATATATAGGTAAGTATGTGTATCTAGTAAGTCATGTCTAAGTCTGTTTATGTATTAAAAGTAACTAAATTGAAAGGTTTGGCCCTAATTTAATATTATATAGTGGTGGTAATTTGATTAATTGAATAGACCTCAATGTTGACAACTCTAGAAACAAAGAATCTGAAGAGTATTTCATCTCTATAACAACCTTTGCTGTGCCCCATTCTGTTTTTAGACAACAACTAATCTATCCTTTATCCAAGCTGACAAATCAATTGATTATACCTGTCAGCTTAATTAATCCTCTGTTTTTCCCCAGGTTCAGAACAAAAAGGAAATTACTTGCTGTCAATCTGAAAATGTCATAAGCTCTAGATGTTATTCATTTCCTGTTTTTTCCCTAACTACCTGTGGAAGCGATTCACATTGTAACCCAAAACTGCACTGAACAAGCAGAAAACAACATTTTATCTCTACAAAGGCAAGACTAGATCTGAAACAAAGAGTTTCATATTTCTGTTCTAGTGATGTATTTATTCTTTGTTATTTTTTAAACAGTTATAATAAAAACAAGCTAATTTCTGAGTGTGGTAAATTTTTTGTCAAAAACCCATTTTTTGAAAACCCATTCAGAAAGGAGACATCCACCAAAGATCAATTTGACCAAATCTTTATTGTGTTTTGACAAAGGACCAGAGACATAACATACTTTTTGGCCCATGGCCTTGTCCATTGAACTCTTGAGCTGCATGTGCGCTGGCTGACAGAGATTAATAATTATTTCTTGATGCCAGCTATTGCCAGCTATTGCCAGTGAGCAGGACTAGTGGCACCCTGGACCACATACTACTGCTCGTTGTACTGGCTGATTATGATGTAATGGTAATTGATTAATGACAGTCATGACAGTGGCAGGACCAGTGGCACTCTGGGCCACCTTCCCCCAAAAAGACAAAGCCACCTCAAGCTTGCGACTGGCTAATGATATTATGCCCAACATATCATGTCAACTATGAAGAGTGGTGCTAAGCCACCTACCGCCCAAAAAATCCCCAAAAACAACAACAACAAACGAGCGCTGCCCAGCCTGCCTTGTGTTACTATATCTGCTTACTCAATCTGATTCTCAGTAACAATAATAATAATAATAATAATAATAATAATAATAATAATAATAATAACGTTTTTTTGTACCTACGCCCAAATTGGTCCTCCTCACCCTCTCATCTTGCACCTCTCAACACTCACCAAAGGGAGGCGGGAGGAAACCTTACGGAATCAATAGCTGAGGGTTACCCTTCCTCCGGGTTCAAACAAACAATATATGTATGTATGTAGGTATGTACAGCTCATATGCCCTGGAAGTCCATTGCTCCAGAGACTTCATCGTAAGTGACGAAATGTTTCTTAAAGCAGCTGAAGTGGTGGCACTGATATGAAGGAATGCCTGAGCAGTTATCTGGTGGGAATCCAGTGCAATGAAGAGCTGTACGTAGATTGTTGTAAAACGAAATCCTGGAAATGGCAGTTCCTTCTGGGGTGAGAAAGAGGGGGTCGGGCGCACTGGCGTCCGGGCGATCGACAGGTAGCTGGAAAGAGCAGAATAAGGACATATTGCATAATTTGTTTTAAATAAATAATTGAGTACCCCTTTCCTTTCACGATCTGTTTTAGAATGTTTTATATGCAAGGAATACATGACCTGATGAAGATGGAGATCTCTGATGCATAGGCCGGAAGAGGAGTCGAAAGCCTGGGAACGGGAGGTGATTTCGCCGCACTGAAGTAAGGCTAAGATGAACATTGTTTTCAGGAGGGCGTCTTTGCATGGGGTGAAGCTACTCTTTGCATGGGGTGAAGCTACTGCAGAGAATGTTGAGAGATTGCAGCACTTCTTTATTAATGGGGGGAGGGGGGGGCAACTGGGAGTGGATCGTTGGATGCGGTGTAGCCCCCATTTGAATATAAGAACATAAGAACATAAGAACATAAGAAAGTTTACAAACGAGAGGAGGCCATTCGGCCCATCTTGCTCGTTTGGTTGTTAGTAGCTTATTGATCCCAAAATCTCATCAAGCAGCTTCTTGAAGGATCCCAGGGTGTCAGCTTCAACAACATTACTGGGGAGTTGATTCCAGACCCTCACAATTCTCTGTGTAAAAAAGTGTCTCCTATTTTCTGTTCTGAATGCCCCTTTTTCTAAACTCCATTTGTGACCCCTGGTCCTTGTTTCTTTTTTCAGGCTGAAAAAGTCCCTTGGGTCGACACTGTCAATACCTTTTAGAATTTTGAATGCTTGAATTAGGTCGCCACGTAGTCTTCTTTGTTCAAGACTGAACAGATTCAATTCTTTTAGCCTGTCTGCATATGACATGCCTTTTAAGCCCGGAATAATTCTGGTCGCTCTTCTTTGCACTCTTTCTAGAGCAGCAATATCTTTTTTATAGCGAGGTGACCAGAACTGAACACAATATTCAAGATGAGGTCTTACTAGTGCATTGTACAGTTTTAACATTACTTCCCTTGATTTAAATTCAACACTTTTCACAATGTATCCGAGCATCTTGTTAGCCTTTTTTATAGCTTCCCCACATTGCCTAGATGAAGACATTTCTGAGTCAACAAAAACTCCTAGGTCTTTTTCATAGATTCCTTCTCCAATTTCAATATCTCCCATATGATATTTATAATGTACATTTTTATTTCCTGCGTGCAGTACCTTACACTTTTCTCTATTAAATGTCATTTGCCATGTGTCTGCCCAGTTCTGAATCTTGTCTAGATCATTTTGAATGACCTTTGCTGCTGCAACAGTGTTTGCCACTCCTCCTACTTTTGTGTCGTCTGCAAATTTAACAAGTTTGCTTACTATACCAGAATCTAAATCATTAATGTAGATTAGGAATAGCAGAGGACCTAATACTGATCCCTGTGGTACACCGCTGGTTACCACACTCCATTCTGAGGTTTTTCCTCTAATCAATACTTTCTGTTTTCTACATGTTAACCACTCCCTAATCCATGTACATGTGTTTCCTTGAATCCCAACTGCGTTCAGTTTGAGAATTAATCTTTTGTGCGGGACTTTGTCAAAAGCTTTCTGGAAATCTAAATAAACCATGTCATATGCTTTGCAATTATCCATTATCGATGTTGCATCCTCAAAAAAATCAAGCAAGTTAGTTAGGCACGATCTCCCTTTCCTAAAACCATGTTGACTGTCTCCCAGTACCCTGTTACCATATAGGTAATTTTCCATTTTGGATCTTATTATAGTTTCCATAAGTTTGCATATAATAGAAGTCAGGCTTACTGGTCTGTAGTTACCTGGTTCAGTTTTGTTTCCCTTTTTGTGGATCGGTATTACGTTTGCAATTTTCCAGTCTGTCGGTACCACCCCTGTGTCAAGAGACTGCTGCATGATCTTGGTTAGCGGTTTGTAAATTACTTCTTTCATTTCTTTGAGTACTACTGGGAGGATCTCATCCGGCCCAGGGGATTTGTTTATTTTAAGAGCTCCTAGTCCCTTTAACACTTCTGCCTCAGTTATGCTAAAGTTATTTAAAACTGGATAGGAACTGGATGACATGTGGGGCATGTTGTCAGTATCTTCCTTTGTAAAAACTTGTGAAAAGTAATCATTTAACATATTTGCTATTTTTTTTTCTTCCTCTACGATTTTGCCATTTGTATCTCTTAAACATTTAATCTCCTCTTTGAATGTTCTCTTGCTGTTGTAATATTGGAAAAACATTTTGGAATTGGTTTTAGCTCCCTTAGCAATGTTCATTTCTATTTCTCTCTTGGCCTTTCTAACTTCCTTTTTGACTTGCGTTTGCAGTTCCGTGTACTCTTTCTGTGTACTTTCTTTTTGGTCCTTTTTTAATGCTCTGTAAAGTGCCTTTTTTCGCTGAATATTTTTTTTTTTAATTGATCTATTAAACCATTTTGGCAATTTAGTTTTACATTTAGATTTGTCTACTTTAGGGATGTAATTGTTTTGCGCCTCTAGTACTACATTTTTGAAGAACAACCATCCTTCTTCTGTGGGTGTTTTCTCTATTTTACTCCAATCTACTTCTGTTAGTCTCTGTTTCATACCTTCATAGTTTGCTTTTCTAAAATTGTAAACCTTAACTTTAGTCTTTACTTTTGGGGATTTAAAAAACACTTCAAATGAGACCATGTTATGGTCTGAGTTTGCCAGTGGTTCTCTGACCTCTGTTTTAGTTATTCTATCTTCGTTATTTGAAAAGACTAAATCAAGGCATGCCTCCCCTCTAGTGGGTGCCTTCACAAATTGTGTTAGGAAGCAGTCATTTGCCATTTCCACCATTTCTATTTCATCCTTCGCGCTACCCACCGGGTTTTCCCATTTTATTTGGGGGAAGTTGAAATCCCCCATTAGTATGGCTTCTCCTTTGCTACACACATTTCTAATGTCATTGTATAACAGATTATTGTGCTCACCGTCTGAATCTGGCGGTCTATAGCATGCTCCTATTATTATGCCTTTTGAATTTTTGTCTGTTATTCTGACCCATATTGATTCGGCTTTATTTTCTTTGTCCAGGTTTAACACCTGGGCTTCAAGACTGTTTCTTATGTATAGCGCTACCCCTCCTCCTCTTCTGTCCTGCCTGTCTTTCCTATACAGTGTATACCCACAAATATTATATTCGTCCCCATCACTCTCAGATAACCACGTTTCTGTAACACCTATCACATCATAGTTACCTGTTAGTGCAGTAGCTTCAAGTTCTAGAATTTTGTTTCTGATACTTCTAGCATTTAGATAAATACATTTAATGGTTGTCTTACCTGAGTTGTTGTTCTTGTTTTGATGCGGTCTCCCTTCTGTTTTTTTGTTGATTTCTCCCCCCTTCCTTTCTAGTTTAAATGCTTCCGAACCTGCTCGAGGATCTTTTCTCCGAGTAGACTAGTTCCCTTGTTATTTAAATGCAGTCCATCCCGTCTATACAGATAGTCCTCGTTGTAGAATGTGGTCCAATGATCAAGATAGGTGGAAAGGAGGTTAGAGATTAAAAGGGAACTCTGTTTAAACAAAAATGAAATTGTAATCCTGCTAGGTAGCTTTGTATGGTAGAAATGGACAGTGTTTGTTTTATGCAGCAAAAAGTTATGAATTTGATGATGGAACATTCAGAGGGAGAGGAAGCATGAGAGTTGGATAGGGTACAGTATCTGCAAAACAACTGCCAGGCTGAGTTATAGGTTGCTCAGGTACTTGGGGAAACCAAGTTAGACATTAGTTTGAGAGCTGGTTCAGAAAGGTTGGAATCTGGAGAAGAGCAGTTGTCTAGGAGAGGACGAGCTCTTTGAAAGTTGGGCATGGAGTTGGTAGACTGTCCCCTTCTAGAAACACTGTGTGGAATTCCTCGAATTTAAAATCAGATAAAGAATCAGCTATTGTGTTTTTTGAGCCTGAAATGTGAATGGCTTTAATTTTAAAATTACCCAGCATGGAAACCAAGACGAGTTTCCGCATTAATTTCATAATGACAAGGGAAGAGGATCTGCCTTTATTAATGATTGCTACCATAGATAAATTGTCACAATAAAATGCAATCACTTTCCTTGACCATTGATGACCCCAGATTACGGCAGCAATCATGATAAGGTACAGTTTGAATAAAGATGAGGATTGGTCTTTTTTATGTAGATGGGGGATCTCTGGGGGCCAGTTTCCGTAGAACCATTTGGTCTGCAGGGAGCAGCATCGGTGTACAAATTGAGAGCAGTGGGGGGATGAGATGATGTCATCATAAAAGAATGAGATGCCATTCCAGCTTGAAAGAAGGCAGAGCCATAAAATGATGTCTGCGCGGCATTCAGCATTAACATGGTAATGTAATTCAGATACTGACTGGGCTAATCTCAGAAAGAACCCGATAAAAGATCGGCCTTGAGAAACGATCCTTATTGCAAAATTAAGATGACCAAGTAGAGAGAGAATTTCACGTTTGGTAAAAGAACTGAGAGCTGAAATAAAAAATTTAAAAATCTATAATCCGCTGTAATTTGTCTTTATAGAGTAGAGCTTCCATTTTTTCAGAATCCAATTTGATCCCGAGTAACTTATGGCTAGTAGTTGGTTCTAAAGGGGAACTCCAAGTTCTAAAAATAGAGCTCTTAAGGAGCAAGCTTGTGGCTGGTCTTTGAAGTCTAGTAATAGAAAGACATCTAGTAAATGCAGCATGCATGGAAGTCTGTGTTCGTTTAAGAGAATCTAACATAAGGCTTCGGACAAAGAATTAAATATATAGGCACAACTTCTGATTATCACCATTGAACCCCTGAAAAGGTGTCACTTGAAGAGGTGAATGGGCATGACTTTGAAGGCATTGGTGATACCAGCCTTAGAGAGCTATGAACCTTGGTCTGCTATTAAAATGAAGCGAATAGCATCATTGATTCTGGTATAATATAGGGAAAATTGATTGGGGGGATCAAATCGTTAATGCTGGATATGGAACTGGAGCACGGAGAAGATAAATCATTGATGAGCCTTTTCTTGCCGGAACATTTGTGAATTGCGAACCCTAAAGGGACAATGCGGTACAAAGAAAAAGGGGCGTCGGAGAGTGGGCCGGTCATGAAACCTTTAGTTATTTCTTTGTGCAGAAGCATGTCCACTGCTTTGGGATCATTCAGAGCAGATTTTAAATTACTGGAAGAAAAAGACACTGGAGTCTTTTTCCAAGCCTGTGGTGAATCCGTTGTTAAAACCTGTTAGGAGATTAAAACACTGTCGGGGTGGTGAATTTGTGAAGCACCCAAGGCTACTGAATTAATGGGAGTGGATGGTAACATACTTAGTCATTTTTTATTTGAAGCATTGATCAATAAGCATTGATTTTATCCTCGTTGAATCTTGTGATTAATAAAAAATGCACATCTTTTATATTTAATGTTGTTTAAAATGAACACTAACCTTGGGGTTGGAGGACACAACTGCAATTAACATACAAAACTGCAAACACTTCCAACAGATGCATGGCCCTGGGGAATACTGGTTTACAAAAAAATGTTGTACTAAAGTACATATGCTTCTGCAGGAAGTTGCCATTATACAGTATTACAATTTTTATACATTTGCCAATGTTAGAATTAGAACAGTTATGCCTAAAAACAGATATGCCCAACAGGAAGGGCATTTTAAACTGCTAGAGGTAACTGTAACTTTGCTTTATGACTAAAACATACCTTTACTGGCAACGTCATGTCAGCATTTCTCTTTCACAATTATGTCTAATAATGTCTGTCTGTACATCCGTCTCTGCCTATTGCACTCTACATGAACGCAATAACTGGTTTCATTTTGCACAAATCTTTTATCATAGACTCCTAGCCTCCTATAGATGTTGTAAATTGATTTGGCTACAACCTGATACATTTACAAAGATAATTTAACCAGCACATGCACTCTTTTACATTCTTACTTTTGCAATTATGAGGACCTGCTGGTCACAAGTAACTTCATTGAAGACAGCAGGTGGACAGGTTAATTTACAGGAGGGAGTGGGTAGAAGCAATACCAAAACTCAATATTACCAAAGCCTCACGGACCCCGTAATGTTTGACGCCCCCCAGGTTAGGATCATATGGTCTATATGATTTGTGAGTGCATATGATTTTGTAAACTGCAAATAGTTGTTTTTTTTAAAGAAAATATTCACACAATAAACTACTTAAAAAAAGGATAAATATGTTTCTAGCATAAGATGTAGACTACTTAAAATCGTAGACCACAATGTAGTTTACAAATAAATTGACTTTATGTCTAGCTAATAAACTTCATATTAAAATTACTCAATATCTATGGAAAAATTGTGACATTTAAAATAAAAATTGAAACTAATTATTCTACAATAGAGACATATCAGTGCTTATAGTTCTTGCAAACTGGATGCATTCTTGCAGAGCTCCACACGTCACTCTGGTTTGAGGACACACTGCTCTGAGAAAAACACAGTTTCTTCTTTTTTGGTGCACAGGGAAATTAAATCAGAGGACAAAACTGCAGTAGTGCAAAGTTTATTAAAGAAAATTGGGGTCTTTGGATACGAGGGAGATATATAATTATTTTAATGTTCCAACAGCAAGTAAGAAACTAAACATTTTATCCGAGAACAGGTGGCGTGCACAAAACAAAGATAAGCACAAGTAAACTTTCATACCTATCAATGCAGTTTCCATGAAAAATAAAGAAGTCTTGCCTATCTCACGTTATTTTGGTAGCACATTCCATAAGAAAGCATTGTGTACTATCCTTATATTATTTGCAAAAAAATTCTGCCTGCATTGTAACCAATTTTATAGTGCTGAAAAATAAAATACATTTGCAACTAACCAGAGCTTGTAAGAAAAAGCAATTGTTCAAAATTAATATTCAGTAAAGTAAAATTAATAAAGTCCATAAAGTCTCTTATTAAACTCTCAGTTCAAACTCACAACCCTTTTTGTTCCATAATGATTTCCTGTAGACATCCAGAACTGTTCCAAGGAAGAAAAGAAACAAAGTTATCTCCGCTGAATCAGAATCAATTATAATCCACAAGGTTATCTTCACTCCTGGCTTTTCAGGAAGCCAAACTTTTATGGAACTGTAGCTTCAGCAAATCTGATCCTTAGAATCTACGAACGGAGCTAAAATACCAGCACTTTAGGTTCATGATATAAAAATTACAGTCAAAATGTTTAGTACAGAACATTTTTAAAATATTGGTAGTAAATCTAAACTACCCTACTTGCCCGCATTTCCCATTACATATTATTCTTATAATAATAATAATAATAATAATAATAATACATACATACATACATACATACATATATACATATATACATATATACATACATACCTGAATTCGAATTCTGCAGTGATAGTGCCAGGCTCTAAACCAGTAGAATGTGATTATATATAGAGTATATTTATTTTTTGTTCTTGTTGTTATTGAGGATCCAATAGACCGGTAGTACATACAAGTTCAACACATTTCTCAGTAATTGCTGTAATCCACCATGATTTTCTGGAACTTATTATGTATGTCAAGCCATATGATCCTCTAGAGATATCTCAAATTAATTTATCAATGTCTCTAAATATTTTAAGATATCACTAACCATTTAAGATATCTGAAAATATTTGAGATAACTTCAGTTATTTAAAGGCTATCTCTAAATCATGTTAAGATTTCTAAAATACATTTAGAGATATCTCAAAATGATTTCCAGATATCTTTAAATGGAGCTTAATTAAGATAGCTAAAATGCATTTAAAGATATCTCTAAATAACTTCCTGTTTATTTAGATACCTCTAAATAACATCCTGTTCATTTAGAGATATCGCTAAATCATTTAGCGATATCTTGAAATAACCTCCTGTTCATTTAGAGATATATCTAAATACACAGGAAGTCCATTAAAAATATAACGCATTTTCACAGGAAGTCATTTCGAGATATCGTGAAACGACGTCCTGTTTATTTCGAGATATCTCTAAATGAACGGGATGTTATTTAAAAATATCTCTAAATGACAGTTTGGTATACCATGCTAGCAAAACATTATTTAAAGATATCTGTAAATCAATCTGAATCAATTTTCGATATCTCAAAATGAAATTAAGATATCTTCAAAAGGGTTTATTTACAGATATTCCATATTCATTTAAAGATATCTGAAAATGATTTACAGATATCTCTAAATATTTCAAGATATCTTAAAATGAGATATGATATACCTAAATGATCATTTGTCTTGCTATAGTTATGTAAGTCATGCAGCAAGCTGACGCTGAGCACCGTATTTGTCTTTTTGAACACATTCGTGGAACCAACAGTTTTGTTTCTTTCTGTTTTTGTACTTTTAAAACAAATCTTGCTCAATAAATTAAGTTTAAGAGATTTGATTTCAACTCTATAGGTAGCCGCTCAAGCCTGATGTCAGTAGCCCACAGCAATAATACATATATGCTAATTGAATGCATATTTTGGTACAAACATGACTTATGTATATTTGTATATTTGAGATTAATCGCTGTAAATATATGGATTTGTGTAAATAGATTAATTGAATTATTTAATTATGATGACGTTCTCAGTGGTATGTCAGTATAAAAACATGGCGATCCCTAGGATCATGGCTGCTGCAAGGCCTTCTGTTTTCACGGCACCTTTGAGTCATAGTTTGTTGTATTGTGTTTTATTTTTAGTGTTTTTACTGTCCTGTACCGTCCTCTGTGCGCTACCATTGACGGTAACGTCACATGACATTATTGTTTACTTTTTGTTTGTGTTTATTAATTAAATCCTGTGTGCCTGTGTTTCAGCGTAACAACGTCAATCTCCCTACCTCAGTCTCGTGTATTCTCCTTGGCCGCCTATGGCAAGTATACCAGGACACTACCACACAGTGATAGATGCTACTTAAGGCTAGTGTACAACAATGAATTGCATCTTATTTACAAATTATTAGCATTTTCCTTCCTTTGAGTAAATGGGTACTAGTACCCTCTCCTGTGTCAAAGTACTATAAATAGAAGTGGCTACTGTACAATATGTTTGGAGGTGGTTGGCAGGGAAGAGGTTAATGTCTCCCTGCCAAAAACATGTGAGAATGTGGCTGGAGCCACATTCCATAAAAGTTTGATGAGTGAACCTATGTTGTTTTTGTGTCTCTGTATTGTCTTTAAAAGTTTAGTAAAGGCTCTGCTCAGCTTGAACAGTTTTTGTGTGTTTGTTTAACCCTTTATTTTGCCCTTGTGCATTTTTGTTTGTACTTTTGTGTTTTCTGTTTATTAAAGTGCGCTTTTACACTTGTACTGCAGTTTCCTGGCTTCTGAGCCTCTGTCTTGCTGTTACCCTGCCACAATATATTAAATCTTTTTTTATTTACCGCCAGTTTAATTCAAGTAGAATATGATATGATGCTGTGATGGGGAGCCCTCCCCTTGTGCCTGCTTAGTTATTTATGTATGTATTTCATTTCAATTTGTACTATATTATTTATGTATAATGTATTTGTATGCGGGCGGACAAAGCCATCCATCTGTATTATTATTATTACTATATTGTTATTATTATTATTGGAGACTGGCTAAAAATCTGTTCTCTTAAAATGTAGTGAGCATGGATGGGGGTATATTCCCATCGTAATAAAACCTGTGGGAATGTGGCTGGGGTCTTAATGAGGTTTAGCCCTGTATGTTCTGTTGTTTTTGGTTTCATTTCCTGGTCTAGCGGCACCACCCACACGCACAACTCAAGCCATCCTTTCACAGATGCATATAGAAATTAATTTGGGTCCGTTCTGTTCTTACACACAATGTATTACACTTGAGGTTGTGACAGAGAGCGAATTAATCTGAGTCAACAATCTCCCTCCCTACCTGTGAGGACATGGTATAACAGGAACAGTGTGCCCCGGACTGGATGGTTTAACAGTTCATTTCAGGGTCAGTCGGAAGTCGGTCATCCAAATTACTAGAAGTCAGTGTCTTACTGCAGTAGGCGATGTGTCAGTCATGGATTGGAGGAGATGTGATTGCACTCACTACCAAAGGGGGCGTGACTGAAGGTATATCAGATGATGTGGCCGAGAGATCTGTTCCTTGTGTTATGGTTACGCAAAGACCTATGAGGAAAAACCTGTGTACTAACCGGGAGTGTTTTGTATGTTTGGTCCTGTCAGTAACTGTTGTATTTGTCACTGTTAGATGGCTGAACTATCCGGGATCTGTTGCTAAGGGGCCAGTTTCCAAACCTGGACTTCACATATTTCTCATTTTCCTACTGTGCAACCGCCAGACCACTAGGGCAGCTTGGATATCAAAATCAAAACTAGCACAGATACAGGATTTAGTTGACATTTCAATGTCATTGGAGGAGACAATGCTTGGCTGGTTTAATGTCAGTTCTTCACACCGACCTGAGCCCCCCATACCGCTGCAGGAGGCAGCCGACAAAAACTCGGAATCCTTTTTGCTCATTCCCTTGCCTGGAACATCCTCTTCACAATTTCTATATTTATTCAAATTGCTGTTATCTACAAAAACAGCTTGATTCAAATCTTATTTTACAGAACTGGTGGCAAAATATTTTTGTAGCATACTGTCTGTTTCACGCACCATCGTTTTGTGAGAATTTTATAACCGCATGTGATTGTACAGTCAGAACATACTTCCTTCGACTGTTTGAACAAATGTTACCTTTCAGAACAGTGTTTGTGGTGCCAGATTACGAATGTTTCTGAAGTTTTTTCATTAGATTTTTCCAGTCCTTCACTCCATTTTCAGCAAAAGCACTTTTGAACTTCTGCAAAAGTGTCTGCAAGGAAAGTAGAAAACTGCAGCTGCCTGCTTACTGTACCCCAAATATCCATCCATTATCAATAACCGTTTAATCCTTTACGGGGTCGCGGTGAGCCGGAGCCTAACCCGGCAGACACAGGGTGCAAGGCAGGACTACACCCTTGATGGGATGCCAGTTCATCACAGGGCACCACACACGGCAATTTACAGTGAGCAATCAACCTGACCAGCATGTCTTTGGGAGGAAACTGGAGTACCCAGAGAAAATCCATGGGGAGAACATGCAAACTCCACACAGACTAGGCCAGAGTTGAACCCAGGACCTTGGTGCTGTGAGGCAGCAGCGCTAACCTCCCCACCATGCTACTCCAAATGTGAAAGTTTGAGTTTTTGAATAGGCAGTATTAATAATTGATTTAAATTGGTGTGACATGATGGAAATGGTGTTTGAAATTGGTATAGGTACTGTAGGACTGCAGAGCAGGTTAACAGATTTAAAGGTTTTAAAAAAGCAGTGCAGCTTCTTATCATTACTGTTTTTTCTAATTTGCTTAACTAGGTATAACATGTTTTAAAGTACAAGCTAGTGCTATGTTAAACTTTATTTGCGCTCCTATGTTGGGGAAAAAAAAAACAATCTCAAATATACACAGTATGTGGCCTGAAGCTCCCTGACCCTTTCTTTCATGCCTACTGTATTTACAGTCGGAGGGCTGCCAATACATTCTCCATCCCTGTGCCAAAGCATTCCATTCCAGCGTAAAAGATAGCTGGCTGCTGTAGCAACATAAAGTCAAAACATAATAACACCACTTAAGATGACATCATGGGGAATGGAGTTCAGTGTACCAGGTGAGCTTGTGAATGAAAAGATTTCATGAGCTTTCAGATTCACCTCCCAAGCCCATTATTACTGGGTTTTTGGCAGTCAATGCTTTTGGTAATTTTTTTATTTATACCATTTGTGGACCATAGCAAAAACAGCAACACCAAAATCAACATTATATATATATAAAACGCCTTATAACTTGACACTATCAAAGAGCTTCTCAAATTCAAATTGAAAGCTAAAAAAAAGAGATAAATCTTGAGGCAAAATTTCACAAAGACAGTTTCCCCTTACCAAGTCCACATACCAAATTTTAAAAATCATGCCCTGCATGTAATATTTGTTTTGATGCACTCTGCCAGCTGATGAAAGTATAATGCTGTCTTCCATGAATAACGCCATTGATATTTTGTAGAACAGAACATCTTTGAACATCAGCTCAACATTAATGCATTCCCCCCACAGTATCTATGTTAAAGCCTGATGGCCTAGCCACATTTATAAGTACAATGCCACATGAAAGACAGACATCACACAGTCAACAAAGAGCATATTGTTAACTAACCGGTTTCAGAGCTTTCCAGAAATGTCATTTATTAAGTCCTTTGTTTCAAGCCTTAACCTTCTTGCCATCATTCCTGGTTCAACCCCTCAAAAGTGCATTCAATGTCATACCTAATATGGTGTGGGAGGTTCCCTGCTTTATTTTTACATGCACATGCACTTCTCATTAGAAAACATGCAGCAGGCCCTGCTGTATGTAACTACATGCCAATGTTATCACAAGCTCTCCATTCCCCTTGTGAATTTAGGTCACTGTTTCTGGATGATCTAGTGTCAGTATGTCACTCAGCTATTGCTTGAACGTTGTTTTACTGCACAGTGTCTCGGGTATGGTATCTATGTTGTTTATGCACAGTTTCTCAGAAGTTACTCAGTAGCAAATTTCAAGTGTTGCTCCTGATAACATTTGAAATTGTAATTCAATCAATCTATCAACCAAGATCCTGTATAATCCAACAACAGAATATACAAGCTACTGAATGCGCCAAAGGATAATGTACACTTAAAAAGAACTCAGTATTTATAGCAACACTTAATAAAGCTAGCCCGCTATCTTTTTTTAAACATGATATAACAAGGTAAGAGACACATAACGCAAGGATGAATAATGCTGGGGTTTGGTGTCTATATTTGGTAGCAAAATGATTAAGCTCTGTTTTATTCAAAATATCTCTGATCATACACTACCTTTTTTTTATGGTCACTCAACCAAAATGATTTCAACTGGATTTACCATATTAAACCACAATCCTGCATTTGGACAAGAAGGAAGGATGCCACATTTCAGCTAAATAAATATGTTAAGATCCCCCCCCCCCCCCCCCCCCCCCCCCCCCCCCCCAACAAAGGAAGAGAGTTCCTCACGGACAAGGACACGACCAAAATCAAGTCGTCCTGTTTAATTTCCTTGAGACTTTCCCTTACCGTCTCGAGAACGCCTGGTGTGGTGTGTACTCCTTCTAAATTGAGAGCCTTGTACTCTTCAAAGCAGAAGCTTACATTCTGTGTTCTCAGTCATCTTTACTTTAAATCAACAGCTGAGCCAGCTAAGTGCATATTTAAAGCTTTGTTTCTTTTGCACATTATTGCTTGCAGGGTTTGTTTACAGGATCAAGTAACACTCCTTAACCTACAGTTGCCTATATTGCCTTTTATCCTGGACAACACTAACAGAAAGCTACTATTTGCACACTTCGCAGCTGAGGTTTACTGTGTCCAGAAAGTGTCCCCACCCCCACATACAGACACACACTGAATCTACATGCATCTAAAAACATTGTCATGGAATTCTGAATAGGTTAAAAAAGACTACTGAACAGTGGCTTATTCACTTGCATCAGAACTTTAAGAGAGCTGTCTGTGGTACTTTGAGTGTTTGAAATGACATACAAGAAACTATTATTTCAAAAGAAAAAGAAACAGAGAGAGAGCAATTGGTGTTTATCTGTTATATAATACTTGTATACACACACTTCATACACTGGAACAAATAAACATTAACATTAAAAAAACATTGCAGTTATTATATTAATTGACATAAAATATGTGTTTTACTATTCAAGGTAATAGGAATGCTTCATATTAACTCAATTTGCATAATATTACATTTGCTATTGGCTGGTAATCTTGAGGTAAGGTAATCAAAGATTAAGGTACCGCTAACTGTTCTTAGTTTCAGCACTCAGAGATATTTAGAATGTATAATAAAGTTTCCAGCATATTTTAACTGTGTGTCAGTCTCTGAGCAAGCCAAAGCTTGAGGAGGATCTTTGATGAGGATAATGTGCTCTAGAAGGTACTGGTGTATTTTTCCCCTTTAAGAGAGAGACTGTCCTAAAGGTTAAATATTTTTTTTAAACTTTATTAAACATGAATAATATTCACAAGTGCTGAAACAGGCAGTAACATATGATGATAAAGAAACCACGGGTTTAATACAAATTTTTGTATTAAGCAAATTCAGAATTTCTAAAGTTTTCTTTTAAATGGTAATTTAACTTTGTTTGTAAAATTAAGATGCTTATAGTTATATTTATTTATTATTAACATTATTATAAAACAAAAACAAAAATCTTAAATACGCGTTTTTAATTTCAGCACGATCACTGCGACTCCTTTACTATGTACAATTTGTTCATTCTGTTTTGTTTATTTGCATCAAATGTTTTTTGTAATATGTTACTATGTGAACGATCACTTTTTAAAATATAACCAGAATGACTTAAAATGTTCAGCTCCAATAAATCATCTTGCAGTCTCGTGTCTTAAAGCTAAATTCCCACAAATACAGTCAAAAAATAAACAACTGCACATAGGTCCTCATAATCTCATAATACTTAAAGCACCTGACAGGTTAAAAAGAATCTAGTCTCTATGGAATTATAGCCAGATGCAATCTGAAGTATCTATAAGAAGTTGGACATATGTTTGAGTTTGGTGAATATCATTAAAAGAGGAAGGAATGTATCATGTACAGCATGACTGACAGACAGACACAGACAACGGATGAATTGGACATTATCGGCATATAAGGGTCCCTGTTTTTTTAAATGAGGACTCTATAAAGTGTTCAAGTGAATACTGAAACAAATTGCCTATGAATAAATAAAGAATATAATTACTGATCCACAGACAATGGTGCCACACTGTTGACTAAACCAACAGGCAAAGCTGTTACCAGCAGGCAAAAAGTGTCACCAGTTATCCAGAATTAGTAGCATTGGAATTCTTGCAGCAGCTTTTTATGGTCTGCCTGAGACAATGAGCCCAGTATGCAGTTATTCATATTAAACCTATACTACAGTGACCAGCCTTAATTGTTTGCTTAGTGATCTGCTTATTTACTTGCTTTCGCTCATGGATGTTGATTTACCATGTGCGATGGATCAAGTATAAAAAGCTTTGCTGTAGGTAGCAGAGGATTAAAAAGGTACATTAATGATTCTTTTTTGAATGCTCAAAAGATGAAAAGTAAAAAAAAACAATCAAATAGTCAAGAACATCTTATCAACCCTTTTAGGAAATTCACAGATAATAATTGCTAATTAGTTATTTAGTAATTAAAAAACTATTTTTACATTTTGTGAACTTAATATTAGGATGCAAATTGCATTAACGTGGTTTTAAATTGTTCTGTTTTGCCATACCTATCCACATAAACACGTTCTAACTCTAGTTCCAATAGTAGCAGTGGGGAACCCTTCTGAGCTAGTCAGTGTTATTATAGTATTCACTTTTTTTTTTTTTTTGGCCAAGGTACATGTTTCTTTTGTAGGAAAAATGTCCACGTGTTATTGTTGTGCTGCTATGCACCCATTCTCTGTGAAGCAAAGAGAGCATGGAGGACTCCAATAGGTGGAGAAACCTGGTGTTGTACCTGAGATGCACATGCAGGGGAGCATTGACTGTGCTTCTAGACCTAATTAAATGCAATGCATTACAATACAAACACATATTTGGGAAACTGAATTATGTTCAAATACTCATTAACAAGGCTATATATATATATATATATATATATATATATATATATATATATATATATATATATATATATATATATATATATTTAATATATATATATTATATAATATACATATGGCATAGCATATATATGGTTAGGTGATTGGCAACTGAGCAGCATGGCCTATACATTGAAGCACCAGAAGAAAAACAAGTGATGAGAGGATTAGACAGATGCTGAAGACCAGTTTCTAAGGAGAAGAGAACACCAGCAGTCCCTAATCTCCTGTTAATGGAGGTTATCGATGTCACAGCCAGAAAATATTCTACCCCTCAGCAAAACGAATTTGCATAACACTAGGCTTGCTACAGTGTGCTCGATTTACTATATTGGTTTACTGTCTCACTGGGGCTCGGCAATACTGCCTGTCATACATTAAAAAATAAATAAATAAATAAAATACTTGCCCTCTTCTCCTTCTCTCCTCTCTCCATTGCTGATGTTTCCAGCTTACTGTTGAAATCAACTAATACCACATGCCCTCTGGACCCCTGGCCTACTAACCTTCTCCATCTCTGTGCTTCTGATCTGCTTCTTCCATTATGCACACTCTTAACCTGTCCCTGGACTCTGACTCGGTTCCTGCTGTCCTTAAGCTTGCCCAAGTTACACCGGTACTCAGAAAACCCTCCCTTGACCCGGCTGACTTATCTAATTTCCGTCCCATCTCCAATCTCCCCTTTCCAAAAAAACTAAACATCTCATGGACACCAATCTGCTTGAATTTCTACAGTCTGGTTTCCGGCCGCATCACAGTACTGAAACTGCTCTACTCTGGATTGTGAATGATCTCCTGCTCAATGCTAATTCTGGTGCTCCCTCTGTGCTTGTCCTCCTTGACCTAACAGCTGCTTTGGACACCATAGATCATGGCATTCTTCTTGACTGCCTTCATAAATATGCTGGAATCTCTGGAACCTGTCTCTCCTGGATGTGTATGGAGCATGGAGTCTGCTTTCTATACAGTGACGTTGCAAACCCAGTCACTTGTGGTGTCCCCCAGGAATCTGTTCTCAGGCCCCTTCTCTTCAATATCTATATGCTTCCCTTGCGTCGCCTCATCCGCCAACACAGCCTCATGTTTCACTCCTATGCTGACGACACCCAGCTCTACTTAAAACTAAACCCTGGAAGCCCCTCTGCCATGGTCCGGCTCTCGGCTTGCATTCAAGACATCGAGACATAGATGTCTGCCAATGTTCTTCAGCTGAACACTGGCAAATATTAACTTCTTCTAGTAGGATCTAAAACTCAGCTTAAAAATCTAAATATAGCTGCCCTGAACCTTGGAAACTGTCTGCAGCTGCCTTCCCCCACGGTAAGAAGCCTTGGTATACAGCAACCTCTCCTTTGATGGTCTGTCCCTACCTTTCCCTCCTGCATGTGGAGATACTTTGTCATGCTTTTGTCTCCTCTCGACTCGACTACTGCAACTCTCTATATGGTGGTCTCCTGGCACGGACCATAAGTCGACTGCAGCTAGTTCAGAATGACGCTGTCAGGATCAGTACAAGATGTAAAAAATGTGATCACATCACCCCTCGTCTTGCCCAGCTGTACTGCCTACCTGTAAAGTTCAGGATTATTTTCAAAACTCTCCTGCTCACCCCCAATGCCCTTCCTCACACAGATCTCGAGTACCTCCTCAACCTGTTGACCCGTCCTTTGACTCTGGCCTGTTTATTGTCCCCAAGCAAAAATGCACCAACGCATATTTAGCTTCATGGCTCTGACTATTTGATACTCTCTCCCAGCCTTGGTGCGTGATGCTCCCACCATCACTTGCTTTAAATCGACTCTCAAGATCCACCTTTTCTCTCTTGCTTTCCATGCTCTTTAAGCCTGATATCTGCTATTAGCTGATGTGTTGCTGCTACTATGTAATGTATTATGCTACTATCATGTATTATGCACTTTCCACTATATTTAATGTATTATGCATTGTTTTTTTTCTTGTATAGCATGCATTATGCATTTCTCTGTATTTAAAGTATTATGGATTTTCTTGGCTCAGTGGTGCAGTGTGTTCTGCTTGTGAAAGTAGCCTTTATTGACAATGAAGAAAGGAAAATGCAATGTTCTGTACCAGGGCTTAGGGCTGTAAAGACATCATCTAGAAAACCAACCATGACCTATACGGTATAATAATGTTAGTTTAATTGAATTTAAACAATCTATAAACCACAAATATTATTTAAAATTACAATAGGGTAGGCAACACATATGAATCAATTTTTATTCTACACAACATGACTTAAAAACAAAGAAAAAAAGGGGAGGGGAGGCGGAATCATATGCCACACTCCACAGAATGCTCAAAGCCAACCCATCTTAAATGCTTACTTGCATACTTACACCACAGGACCAAACAAAAAAGGAGGAAGAGTAGTCCAATTTGTAGAAATCAACTTAAAATCAAATGATTAGTTATCATGGGACTGTAGATACTGTAACAAACAATAGTTTTGTGAAGAAGACTGGATATTAATGGATATGAGATGTATTTTAGTGTGCTATATGTACTTGATTTTTGTTATAAGACACTCTGGGAAAATTTAAATAACACATCAGACCGATTTTTGCAGTAAGACCAGACCAGGGAGCTAGCAGATTTGCCAGGATCTTAATCCATTGGACTATCAATTGTGAAAGGCTTTTAAAAAGAGACTTGTTTACATTCACAACAGACTGGTTTGAAAAACATGAGTGGACATTTCAGGCTCCAGAATGGGAATTTGTAGACCTGGTCAACTGTTGAAATATCAGTGTTGAGGCCTGTGGTGGACATTTCAAGCGTTCACTTGTTTAACTCGGTAGAAAACTTGGCTGTGATCGGTTAATAAACTGACGGTATGCAGCAGTCATAAAAAAATGCTCTGGTTTTGATTTGAGTGGTGATTACCGCGGGACTAGCAGTATCATCCCTCGTTGATCTGTCCAACACCATATGAACTTATGAGCTTGTGTACCTGCATTTACAAAGATACAACCTCAATTATGCATATAAGAATTTAGTACACACAACACTATGCTTGAATTTAAGACGCAGGCCATTTTTTAGAAGAAAAAGTTGGTTTCTAAAGTGAATCTTAAATTTGAAGGAATGTGGTAATTGGTTTAACTTTCAAGCTTACAAAAATGGTACAGGTTCAATAATCCAACAATGAAAGGCAGACAACAAAATAAGGGTGAAATGGTTTCTATTTTATTTTGTAAATCCAAACAGTCTGATGACCAAACAATAAACAAAAGGAGGGCAGGTGACACACAGCAATGAGTATTGCGCAGAGGATAATCATGGGTCGCAGCCCCGTAAATAATAACAAACACGGTCACAAGTCCAAAGTGAGTGCTGTAGTGCTCGTGGTGAAGTACTAGTTATCCATGTTGTCCGGGTTTAGTGCTGGCCATGGACGACAGCTCTGGATCATGTTAGTCGTCTAACCTAATAACAAACAACAGTTATATTAAAGACGAGACAGACAAAACAAACAAAACACTCATGGTATTTTTCTCTATACAGGTCCTTTCGGTTTAGTGTAACCATCACAAGGAACAGATCACCTCACTACGTCCCCTTTATATACCGACCCCCTTTATATACATGACCCCTTGGTTAACGAGTGCACCTGCTCCTCCAATCCGCAGATGCCACACCGTTAATCTTCTGGGTCAATGATTTAGTGTACCTTAGCTCCATCCCCTTTCTAGATGGCCGACTTCCGTCTAACCCTGGGAATGAAGTCCAGGGTACTATGTTCCCTTTACGCAGCACCCTCGCAGGTTGGGAAGGAGAGCTAACACCAAGAATCATTCGATCTCTGTCACACATGCTTACAAAAGGGGGTTGACTATTTAGCAGTTTGGATATACTTAAAACAATTGTTAAAAAAAGGTATTAAGGTAGTATTTGTTAGATTTAAATTGTGTTTTTAAGAGAAACCTGAATTGCCTATGAAGACATAATGACCACAGATGTGTTTTGTGTTAATAGATTGCAGAGTATGTTACAGTTGGTAACTGATCAGAATTGTTGCCCTATATATTAGTTTGCTATTCAGGAAATCAGCACCTATAGTTTTACTGTATGTGCTACATTTTGATGTACAACAAAGCTGATATTGATTCTATATGTGTTTTCTGTACACGGCCCAAAGGTGTATAATCTGTAGCTGGTACAAGATACAGGCCCTGTGGCCCTTCTCAGGTCACTGCCACCAAACAGTTAACTCTTAGTTTGATATCACCAGTTAAGCGTGGTAGATATCACCAGAACATAAGAACATAAGAAAGTTTACAAACAAGAGGAGGCCATTGTGTGATGAGTTTAACTGCTGGTTAAGTGCAATGACAGATATCTGATTGCATGTATTGTGCACTCTGTTGATATTTGTTCTTTGCCATTATGATGTGTATCTGTGTGTTTTGGTTCATTGGAGTCTGATACAAGCATACGTAATTATCTTGTTCCTCCTTGCTAGAACATCCACACTGAGCGTAGAGCGCTGCAGGCTTTTATTTACTATGGCCGAGGGCTTAACTATCAATTATCTCATTACCCCTCGGCCACAATCTGCACAAGTTTTTTAATTACTACTGGCAGAGGATGAGCTGCCAACCTTGCATTTAAATGAAAAATAATAACAAAACAACGCATGGCTATGCCGTCATATATATTTTAAAATAAATACAAAACAGATTCAAAATAATACGCACTAAACACAGGGGCGGAGGGGTACCCTGTTCTAAAATAAATAAAAAGTCCAAAAACAAAACACCACATTTTATGGCAGGGCTTTGCCCCACCCCCTTTTCATGTGCAGGGTTACTCAGTAGCAGGAACAGTTTTTTTTTAGAGGACCAGTGTATAGAATCTGGATCAGTGGGCCTCATTGCATCCTTTCTCAGCTAGCAGCTTTCCAGGCTACCAACTGGGCAATGAATCAATGTAATAAGCCACACTTTTAAATGAAACAGTAATCCCAAGAGCCTCCCCAGAATTCCGCTCTTCAATTAAAAACCAACGCTCTCTCCTCATCGAACTGCTGCTTTTCCCATCTACTGGAGCTTGCAGAGACAACATGAGGGAGCTTACTGCATTTTGAGGTGCATATTAATAATATGATTGTTATTTTTTTCTAGCATTGGGTGTTAAATGAAGTCAGAGTCAAATGAAAATGACTTGCTGAAACTATGCATGCAGGTGTAAGTGTAATAGACATTTTGATCACTTACATGGCTTCAAAGGCGTAAAGAAATCGGTTTGGTGCTGGGGGCAAAACAGTTTAACAATAGAACATTGTGACCTGTGCTCATGGCTTAGGATACCCTATGCAGTAAATGCCTGATTATAACGTGGTGAGGATATGTGAGTGGCCAGTTGCCATTTACCGCTTTCCCCTCGATAGACTGAACGTGCCCCCAGGTGTTAGCCAGCATGGGGTCACTTTTTTGTTCCCTCTCTAGGTCAACATCCTGGTCCCAGAACTTCGGTATATCGAACATGCCTATTGTAGCTTCAGCACTAGGGGGCTCAGTAACCTGCTCCTGCAGGTCACACTGGATCTCAATCCGCTTTCCTCGATGTTTGTAAAAAATGGAGGAGTCTCCCACCAAACCCCAACCTTGTCTCATTGATTTTCCTTCCATTTTTCTGTCCTCTGCTCTCGTTTTGTTTTCTTTGGGTGGAACTAGGAGTGAAACAAATCAGCTTACAGCGGGAAATTTTTACCATTAGCTTCTCCCACTGCTCCTACAGTCTTACTGAAGACTGGCTTTACCGTTTTGTTTATCACTGTTTCAAAATGTGACCAATCTCAACCTAAATGAACTGCAATGAACCTTTTGGCTACAGCCACGATTATGTGGTGTGTTTGACTTCCAATCGTCACATCTAATGTAGTGATTGGGTAGTCCTTGTTATCTCCATGGACACAGGCGATGACCACTGGCCCATATGACCACTAAGGTACTCCAATGTGACAGACCCGGAGACAAAATGATAAGCATGCCAAACAGCAGCATCAACTCCTGTCAACTGGCCACAAGGAACGACAGCTCCTCTCTCCTTGTGCCAACTCGGCCACGGCTGTTCTTCCGCTCCCCGTCTCGGCTTCATGGCACCTCTCCCAGCCTTGTTTGGGAATCCCGTTCCAGCTCCCCTCAAGGGACGGGGCAGCTGGGGGTTGTGTGCCCGAAGTTGGCACAAGCAAGGAACAACAGCGTTACTTCCGGCTGGTGTTGCTTTGCCGAGGTGGGTCTTGCATAGGTGCACTCCATCCACCAGTGCTCATACTCCTCACAGCGGGCACACCAGTCTGGAGGAACTTCCGGACACACCCTCCAGCGGTGCTCTTACTGGGCACACCACGTGCACGCGGGCCGGATGTCCCGGGGCTCCTCCCCCTCTTGTTGCAGGTGATGCCATTATAGTTGCTGTGGTGGTTGCTGTAGCTGCCGCTGCTGCTGCTGCCTCCCCATTTTCACCGTTATTCTTTTTTTTTTAAACCTACTCACTTCTGAGTCTGTCAAGCTCAATCTCTCCTGCTTCTAACACCAAATGTGACAGACTATTAGTTATTGCCCAATAGGCCATCAGGGTTTCCCCAATCAAGCAGGGGCCCAGGTGAGTGGTCCACCACTGCCGAGGCCATCTGGCTGCCATTGCCTGATGCTCAAATGCGACCAGATATGCCTTGGGTTCGTCCTCCAGTGTCATTTAGTTTTAGGTTTTGGTAGACCGGTCCTGAACATGTTGATCATCCTCTCCATCAGGCTGGCCATGTCCTTCCTGCTCTCTGCCTATCTTTGGGCCTCCCGATCTTCCCTCCTCCTGTCCTCCACAATCCTCAGCTGGTCCTACACTTCCAGCACTGCTTCCAAGGCTGGGTCCATCCTCCAGTCGCTGCTGATCCCACGTGTCAGGATGTGAGTGGTGTTGGTACAGAGGGCAATGTCCTAACAGTGGTTTTCAGGGCAAAATGTCCATGTTTATTAAAGGTAATTAAATAATAAATCCGCCCTCTACCACGTAGGGTATATTGGGGTTACCACAGCGGGTTACAGTCCCAAACTAACAAAATAACACTCCAATAACCATAGTACTCTTCAGTGGGGAAAGTGATGCGTGTCCATGCTGTCCAATGAGGGTACTGCTCAAGGGTTTGTGCTCCTCGCTCTCAGTACTCCTCTGCAATACAAACAACATGTGAAACAAACAAACAAATACACAGCGCTCCACCTTAGTTTCATCTCCAGAGTAAGGGGTCATACTCACATAGCTGTGTCCCCTTTGTACTAAAAAACTCCTCCATGATCAGCCCGGAGCCCTAGTCTATCCAATTACTGTCTGCTTGTCAGCTTATCAAAATGGAGTTGTTTAGTGCACTTGCAGCTACGCGCTTCCTACAAAATGTCCGACTTCCAGCTTCCACCTACTGTCGAGTCAGCCCATCTATTCGGAAGCATACCACCAACCTTACACAGCGACCTTTCAGCTTGGTAGGGAGATGTACAGCTCAAATTCCATCTCTCTCTGTCACAAGCTGTCTCAGTATTTTTGTTCAAAGTGTTATTGGTTTTTGATAAAATGTTAGTTACCAAAAGCGTAAAACAAAGGCTCAAGTCATTTTTAGTATGGGATGGAGAACAATCTGTACACCAGACAAATCACAAAATGAATGTAAACTATATTATTATATTGGTCATATTATTTTATGTTTACCACCTAAATAAATAGATAGATACATCTGATAACTATTTGAGCATCTACAGATCTAATGAAAATATATAAATAAATAAAATACCCTGATGATCCTTGCTTTTATCATCACAAGAATGTGTTTAAGGTCATCGGGGCCCTGCTGTTTCAAAGGGACCTCTCTGTTAACTCCATGGAAATAAAAAAAAAGTATTTTTCTAAAGAAGTTTTGGCCAGATTTATGTGATAATCTATCTCTCCAACAGTTTGAGATATTAATAGATCATTAGCTATTCCAAGCAAAACAAGGATACATGTTAACAGCTGTTCCAGTGAATCTGCATGCTTTTGTTTTTACTATATGAATTTAATGGTGACTGAATAATTTCTTAATTAATATGTCCAGCAGTGAATTCCTAAATGTTAAGAAAAGCATTAATCAAAAGTGATAGATGGTCTGCATCCTTCCTGTTTAAATGTGGCAGTGTATAAATAGCTAAGTTAACCTTCTAGATTATTTAAATACAGTCAGTGGCAGACCTGGAAATCTGATTCAGACAACAAGACAACCTGCTTTTCTGCAGTGCATGGAAATGTATTACTTGACAACAAGAAGCAGCTGGTAAAATACATTTTGTTTTGTTTCATTGGTTTTGTTGGCTGTTTCTCATGAGTGGTGTTTACTTTGGAGCACGGCTGCTGCTGCTTAGGAGGGGGGAGGGCGGGAAGGTGCTGGGTAAGGGGGTGCTGGTAAGAGCACCATCAAAGCTACAGGAAGCCAAACAGCTCAGCCGCCCTTTGAGGTTAGCAGGATAGCAGCAAGCACTCTCACCAGTCCTGCTCAGAAATGTCACCAGTTTAAAAATAGTAAACAGTCACTGCTGGCACAGACTATTTGTTTACAGCTGTCAAATGGAAAACACAGATATTTAGATCTGTTAAAAAGCTTAATTTGAGATCACTCAAAGCTTTGTAGGTTGATTTTCATGCCTGGTTAGGTATTTCAATGTTACATTTGCATTGTGTTTTCAATGTATATTTTGGAAGAAAATAATCTGGCTCATCTTTTATAGGTAGGATAGAATGCAGTCCTGGTTCTGCCAAACTGACAATCTTGGCTGGAGATCTCAGTAGTGTTGCATTGGACCTGGTTCTCCAGTGGTTTTGGGAGGTAAAATTAGTTTCACAGTAGACACCTAAAGTGTAAAGGATAAAGTTTCTGGATGTAAAGGGTGACTGACTTGTTGGTCAGCTATACATAACTGGACATTCTAATTGCACTCTTGGCATTGTTAAATGAAGGCTAAAGGTTGTGTTGGACAGAGTGCACAGCCAGTCAGTGTGTAGGCAGACATTTTAGTATAGTAGAGTTGACTGCTGTTCATATCTGTAAGTCACAGTGGTTTGCTTTTCATGTCTGTTTAGATACTGCATACAAACTATATAAAATAGCTTTCTGAGAGAACATCGAATCATCCATGTTTCCTTAGCTAAAAAAAAGAAAAAAGATTATAAGGTAGATCACTCGCCATTATTCTAACCCCAAGTGACAACACCATACATTACCATCATCCTTTGTTATTTGTATTTAGCAAAATGTTAAATATAATTCCAATAAAAACCTACAGAAAATTCTTCCTGAAAAAACTATTCTGGTCAGTAGCATTTCCTCACTATCTGTATTTAGTGTTTCAATTATTGCAGCCGTATAAACGTTTAAATTTGGACTATTCCATTATTCTTATTATAAATAGAATAATGGCTGGTTCAGTGTGTATTACCAGGGAGTTATACCATCATGAGGTTCTGGGGACAGAGTGAAGCCCAGAACCTAAAGATGGTTTCACCCCTGGTTATACACACTGCACCAGCTATTATTTGTTGTATTACATGGATCCGAGTTTGAAAAATATACATCTTACATTTCATGGGAGAGTTATATTTATCGGTCCGGAGCAGGGAGATGCAGACAACTGGATGCAGCTATGGGAACATCTAGAGATCGCCAGTGATTGTGACAATAATCATAACATAGTCTAAGGAGTGTGGGAAATTGGGAAACACTATGAAACGTGAACAAGAACTGGAAAATCTGAACAAGTCTTTTTTGATCGGCGATGGCACTTTTGGTTTGTTTACTCAGACTCCGAGCCTAAGTAGATGACATACTTGCATTTCATTGGCATTTATGGAGTCTTATGTTAATTGAAACGTCTCCAAAGAAGGTGCAATGGGAACCGAAGATGTTCCCTGCTGTGCCCAAGTATCGGTAACTCATCGGTGAGATTGTTAGCTTGTGTCAATCCCAGTCCCTGGGGTGCTTTTTGATGCTGTGGGAGATCCTTGCGGTGCTCCTGAGGTTGATGACTTAGCAAGGTGTTCCGCCAATATTGAACAATTTTTCTTCTTCTTGGACTCCGACAATGTAATGTAGTTATTGATTGATTGGAGGTTTTTGTGGCCAGATAGTTGGACAACATCAGTTGGTGCTATATTTGAACCTATTAACATCTGAATTGCATTTTTTTATTGTGGAGTGATTCGTTATTGGTTTGTCTTGGGGGAGACCAGCTGACTTCTGCAACAGCTTCATTATACTTCTGATTTTGTTCTCAGCTATTGTCACACACTTGTACCAATAGCTTGTAGATTTTAGTTTTAGGTTAGGTGCTAGATGGAATGGTGCATCTGCTTTATTCATGTTTGGAGGTATGTGGAGGGCATACTTTTCATATGCTGCTATTTGATCGGATTGTTTCGGTACATTTGAGGTGACACAAAGTGCACACCTCTAATATTGGCACCTGTTCTAGTCTTGGTCTACCTTTCGTAATATTCAATGTAGTCGTTCCCTTCAATGTCTTTCCCTGGAACTATGCTGTTCATTAGTATGTGAGGCGAAATGCAGCCCTATATAAAAAAGCATGTAGCACAGCTGTCGGAGAGTGGAATCTGAGTGTGCCACTGGCATATAGCAAATTAATGTCTTCATCTAGCAGTGGCTCTGCTTGCCTAGGTCTGTGCCCCATGCCAAGCTTTTTTAGGTACTTTTGTTTAGCTATAAGGGTATCTAGGGCCTGCTTTAACACTGAGGAGGGACTCTGGAGAATTGAGGCAGAGTATTTTTTTTTTTTAAGTGCCTGTCTGTGCTGCACAGGACTCCTCTAATGGTGCTGGGCTCCTATTCAGAGCCATTTTCTTTTTTTTAATTGAAAGTTAAAGTCTGCTATAATACTGTTGAGCTGTGTGTTGGGTATGGTTTCAATTGCCCCTGACTCATCAATTTCTGACAGGTAGGGCTGCAGTAGACGAACACTGAAGACTGTTTTCTTTATGGTGTTCAGATTCTCTTGCTTTTGGACAAACTCGAGTCTTTCTTCGGTAACACTGATTTCCTCTGACAGAGCCATTACTTCACGTTGTTGGTTTTACTCTAGCAAGGAGTCGGCTTTCGTGTCTGGGTGGCGGTTAGACTGAAAGCCGGTGTCACGTGAAATATGGTCCCCTTTACACACAATTGTGTGATTGTTAGGGTGGAATGCCACATGTTAACAACAACCTATTTTCCTGTTCATATAATTGTATTGTATGTACAGGCATTAAGCTGCAAGTACAGTGTAGCTATGTGCCTAGAAGTGTATTAGATGGAGCATGTTAATCTTATTATGACAGTTTGATTTTGGAACTATGGCATGATCTTTGATTAGTCATACTGCAGATGTGTGCATATGATTTCCTTACTTCTTACTGTCTGTTAGTAAGACTGCTATTGCCAGTAATTATTTTTACATAAAGTGTGAACTAAAACCACTATTTAAATTATTCACATGCAAGTGCACAGTAGTAAGCAATTCAAATGGCTATTTTTAATTAAACACAAATACTGCATACATTTCAATAAATTATAAAATAAATATATTGTTTTTTTTTTAATTTTCCAGTAAATATTAATGTAAGTTATAATTTTGTGATGGTTTCTGCTATGAAAAAAACATTTGGAAGCATTTATAAAAACATTTTGAAGCATTTTTCTTTCTTTTATATTTTGAAAGCTTTTAAATTATATTTTGTTGGGTTAATTTTAGACTTCTTTTAAAGATATTATTTTTCAACCTTAAAGTCTTTTCATGTTGCCCACCAAACCGTGTCTAATGGCCCCTGCTGAGGCAAGCGTCCCATCTCAAAGCCCTGTACATCAAGAACATGGCCTGTTAAGAAAGGCATAGAGAGTGAGCTTAAAATATTGGCCAGATGTAGAAAAAGTACCATGGCATCTGCTTCCACATTTACATGTGTCTCGCACATAAATGGGAAGGTTTACACTTGTTGTTTAGTGCTTCGATTGTAATATTCCTATTCATTTCCATTAGATCTGTGATGGGAGTTTGTTCTCAGTCCCGAATAAACATACAGAGCATCTTTATAGAGCTCAGAGTTCTTTTCCGTCTTCCGTACTTTCACTGCTTCTAAACATAGTGTTTTATATACTGTACAATTAATGTATACATTTCACTCACTGAAAAAGAAGATAGGTAAGTAAGGCTATGGTCTTACCAGATCAATCTGTTTGGCAATTGCATGCTTTTGTTTATATTTCATTAATGTAATGGAAACTTTTGTGAGGTTTTTTGTCAGTTACCTTTAAAATGCAACAATTATGTGTTAGAACAATGCTGCTTTTTTATTTAGGGTATATTAAAAAGTCATAGGCTGGCATGTATATGCACAGCACTGTTTATTGAAAGTAGCACTGTAGTTGGAAAATAAAATTAACCACGTGGTTTTGTTTAACTTTGAAAATCTCGGATACAGATAGCTTAGAATGCAATGTTTGAGTTCAATGGTAGTCATTTATTTAATTAACAATATTGAAATTTTGTTTTAAATTCAAATGAAATATCAACTACGGAAACAGAATCTTACTGAGAAAGCTATTTGAAAAATGATTTATTATCAAATTGTAAAATTTTATTAAAAAGCAGACAGGCTATATCGTGCTAGGTTAAATTTAAGTTTAGACAAACACCCAGTACACAATCTAGTTATAATCAATATCTACCCCATATCTTTTAGATTTGTTTTTCTTTTGGTACAAGGTGAAGTCAAAATGTAACTGACAGTTTCTTCATTAATTTTCTATGTTTTGTTATTTCTTTGCTTTTATTGGTACAGTAGCTTTTTAGTTTGAGTACGTTTTCATACTATTTAAGGTTAAAGTTTTATATTTTATTTAATTTATGATTTATTGGCTCTTTATAGGCCGCTGGTCATCAGCATATTTCATTTTAAAAAGTTGCACAACTATACAACAGTACTATAGTGTCAGGTAATGTAACTCTCAATTGAGTCTCATTTGTTTATGGACCGCCTTAAATAGTAACATATTACTCTAGAAGTTAGTCAACAAATCTGATAAGAAATGTGGCTGCATAATCATCGTGCCCACATGAATGCAGCTGCTCTGATCTGTGCCAATCTTTGAAACAGGTCGTATAACTGCATGAGAAACGGATCTGTTCAAACCTGAATATTGCGTACTATCTGAAAACAAATGCAATGCTTATAAATACATATGTGTGAAATAGAATGCAGTGCTATGTTTTAATTTTATCAAATATACAAAAGCAGCTTCCTCAGGAAAAATAAAATCATACTTTCATTTTTAAAATAAAACACACATAAAAGAATCAAATTCAGACTGCTTTTTCTGCAAGCAACAAATGTCCAGAGTATTGAAATTCCCAGCTACAACTAGCACCTGCAGTGAATTAATTAGCTGATTCACATTAGTGAACAAATAGCCTACATGTGCATTGAAGCAGCTGCTTTTGCAGCAGGCATACTAGTTTGCTCATGATAGCTCACAACAGATTATTTTTGCATTGGAAGGGTCAAGGTCTTTATTTTGTTTCTCTGTCTTTAACTTAGGCTCTCTTCTCAATGTGTATCACAAACAGTAAATGAAATGTGTGTTGAATTAACTGTTCCAGACAAACAACAGCTATCAGATGCAGACATGAAAGGGAGACAAGACAAAAAATTAGGCATGCAGATTTTTCAGATGGGTCCTCTCTCCTTCTTTTTATATATATATATATATATATATATATATATATATATATATATATATATATATATTTATAAAAAATCGGAAGAAAATGTACATCACTGAGATAACTTACTAATTGAGCAACGCTAAGGCAATGAAGAGGAGGTGGAGAGCACGGGTAGGAGAGGGAAAAAGCTGCCGTTTTCATACGATAATAAAGAAAAAAAAAAGCTTACAAAGAGTAGGTTTTTCATTGTCTGAAAAATATAAACACAGATGTGTTCTGTCTTTGATTTGTTCATGCTTTTCACTCTGCACAGCAGGGCTGTTCTAAAGAACTTGCCCTCTGTGAATTTTCAATTAATAGGAACCGTAGACCCTGCATGATGTGATTATATTCTTACTCACAACTCTTTTCATACTTTTTTATTATTTATTTTTTTAGAATAAAGCTTATTTCAGTTGGGAGTTATGTTTTGGGCTTTTTATTTATTTATTTATTTCTAATAACGCAGAAGTGCCATCATTTTATATTGTACTGTGGCTGACGAGTTACACATTGTTAGTTGACAAGAAGATGTCCGCCGGCTCCAGTAGCTGCAGTAGCTCACCATGTTGCCTACTAACCAGGAGATCAAAAATTATCGATTTCATGGCGCTGCGTGCTCTGGATATAGAAGCTATTTAAAAAAAAAAGAAATGTGCATTTCACAAAGGAAAATTACCTTAGTTAAAGCACATTTCATAAACAAACGATGACAATGTCTATTAAATAATTTCACACAGTAATTAAAAAATATATAATGGGGCGTGGACTTAAAAAGATTGTGTTATTACGACAATTTTAAGGATTTTGCCGCAGTCTACATCTGCAGTCCCAGAATCCTCAGTACATAATCCCTCCTGCGACAGAGAAACACTTTTAACCTATTCGAGGATGAAAATCCTGAAATCCAGCAAAATGGGGGCTAAAAATGCAAAAAAAATACAATGTTATTGGGATTCTAATGGTTAATGCATTGTTTTCATATCATATAACAATACTGGCACTACAGTAAAATGATAGATTTTTGACATCCTTAATATGTAATCTTTAAAACAAACAATTTCAAAAAGGTGGAAAAAATTAAAATGTATTATTATTTTCTAACATTGTTTTTTACCCCTTTCATAAATCATCAGAAAATACATACGGTACAGTATAGCATAAATAAATAAATAATAAATGAGGCATATATTATTATGTGGAGATGCAGCAAAACCATTTAAATGTTAATCACAAAGAGAACATTTGCTTTGTTGTACAGATTTATTAATGAATAAATTCAATGCATTCAATAGGAACCACACTCTTTTTTGTCTCCTAAGTGGATTCCGTAAACAGTCAGGTTTCTATTTAAAGGTTTAGAATCTTCCCTTTGTTTTCTCTTTCCCTTCTCTTGTTGCTACTTACATTATAACCTCATGATCTGACAATTAACCACTACTGGGTAAAGGAGATATTTGGGGTGTAGAAGCAGCTTTCCAGTATTCGCTAGCAGGGACAATGCATTTTACCCAAATTGCATAAAAAAAGAAATAATCTGAATCTGTTTTATTTTCACAGCCACACCTAAAACATTTTCTAATATAGCCTTGCTTAGCTTGTAGTCTTGAACACTGCTCATTTGTTATTTCACAAAGAGCCCTGGGAAGCTTGTTTATGATAGATACTACTGTATATGAATGAAATATGACATTTGGTATGTACATTTTATTTAAATACCACTATGTCAAGTTACTGGAAAACAGGACAAAAACTCAACTTCTAAAAAATACATTGTGTTATGATAAAATATATATCACTAACAACACATAATTGAAGTAAATAAGAAAAAAATTACCATTTGAAATTTGAATGATTTTTTTTTTCCCACATAAGCTTATGCACTACACTTTTCAAAATGAAAAAAAAAACACCTTCTAATACAAAACTATTTAGAAACAACATACAGACTTTACAATAAGGCAATTAAATGGTTTGATTTTAAAATACAAAATACCATATGTTGATTTTTACTTTATCAGAATACAATAGGAAATAAAATAGGTTATTTCACTGTTCAATAATTGGGGAATGTTGTTAATTCACTGTTAGACCATGTTCACTATATTGAACATTTACTTTTTGGAATAACAGCCCTTCACTACTTAATTGTTTTATTTTATACTGTACATTGAGATACATTGAGGTAGCACTGTCCCAGTGTTATTATTATTTTTTTTTTTTCACAGTAGGCATTAAGACATAAGTGTTATTGAAAAAAACACAAAAACATATGCACTCTTACCATTGTAGTGTAAAAAAAGAGAATATGTGAACAATAGCAAAGGAAGCAATGCATCCTCCTAATTTGGATTTAAATATTGCTTCTTTACACCTTTTAGATAATAACCATTTTCTGCTTAATATGTGGTGAACATTGGCCTACAGAATTATGTATGTAAAACATTGTGAAGAACTATATTATATTTCCTTTTATATTTCGGAACTGATTAATTCATCTCCACATTTTTCAAGACAATGAGAAACTTGTTTCAGTAACAGCAGATATAAATAAGCATACATGACTACCATTTAGGATGCTAGATATAATTTTAACTGGTTGATTTAAAATGTCTATCCTAGACTAGCTACAAACCAGTTGTATCTGTTGAAAGAAAAAAAAACGGATCTTCTTAGGACAGTGCAGGTCTGTTTTCATCTAGGGAATAATAGAATGTTCTTCTGTGCACAGCGCAGTGTCTGTGTCAAAAAAGCTTTTAGCTTTTTTTTCATTGTTCAGGGGTAATTGGGTAGTTAACAATTTTATCATAAGGGCATATTAATGTTTCACGTGGAGTTTTTTTTTTTTCCCCTCAGAAATAAATGCATAAAAATACAACAATTAGAATTAAGCATAAACACATTTTTACATACTTTACAAAGTAGTGTTGTAACATTTATTTAGGCGCTTTTTGGAGTATTTTGTTTAGTTTTTTATGGGTCTAAAGTATAGGCTAAAATAATAATAATAAAAATAATAATAATAATAATAATAATAATAATAATAATAATAATAATAATAATAATAATAATGAAAACACTACAATGTGTTTGTAATCTGTTTCATAAGACTAATGTTTAATTTTTAAACATTTCTATTTACAATATTTTATTGGTATTTTTACATTCAGACTAGTATTTTATGCAGAAAAGTCGACTGCTCATCATAGAAGGTGTTGCTGTAAGCAAATCAAACCCGAACAACTGCTGTCACACTTTGACTTGAAATGTGACACACAGAGAGAACGATGGAGGTGGTCAAGCTGAGGAATATGCACTTGAGACCTTCTAAAATATTTTAAAGAATAATGTTAGTACATCTCCACTAAGCGTCTGTATAGTATAGTTAGCAAGAATGGGACTCACAGGTGTGTGTGAACTTACAATATAGAAACCAATGGGCCTTAGTAAAAAACATTTTGGCTTTTTGATGGTTTAAACTTGATATTTATTAAACTGTATGATTTCTTTAACAACAGTCAGAGTTTCATGTTTGAAAAACATTTTATTAACTCATCAAATAGATAAACCTATAAGGACCAAAGTTACTGCCTCCCTTTCATTTGCAAGAGCTTAAAATCATTTCATTAGGCATCACAGTGGTTTAATAATTATAAGTTTTAAGGTTTGCAGGTATTTTCAAAGCCTGTATTCTACAGTTAAGGTCATATGAAACCCAAATGCAAATAAAATAAAGAATAAGCATGACTCAAAACACCAAATATTTATTTACAATCTCTTCAGATTGTGGATTTCCAGGAAGCAACAGCATGTTCTTTTCTTCACTGTGATTTAGAGGTAAGAATAAGCATGTATCATGTTATGAAATAACTAAAGATAATATTTTCAAAAATGAATAGTTTAAATGATATTTGTAATCTGGAAAAAAAAAGAATAAAAAGAATTACCATTAGGAATAAACCACATCACATTGATTTCATTCACCAGAAAAATACAGTGGTGGATTTCATTGAGCTGAAGTTTTTATTTACTCTTTTGTACTCTTAATTCTCCTCTACATGAAAAATAACATAAAGCAAAAAATATATACTTTAAAGTTGTACTACTTATTTATTATTATTATTATTATTATATTATTATTATTATTATTATTATTATTATTATTCATTTAATCTCATGCCCTTTGAATGGTCTAACCTAGGGGTTGGGATTTTGATTGGTGGTGGAATATCTGTTTAATCATGAAATGATGCAAAAAGCTATCAGAACAATACTATGCCAATAAATTATTTAAAATAAAAATCTGTATGTAATCTGTAATCTAATTTGGAAAAAACATTATTTTCTTTCTAAATAGCAATGTGTAACATAAACATTATCTCACTAACCTGTACTAACCAAGACCTCTATATAGGGCGTGTGTGTGTTTATTTCTTAATACAATACAGTCACTGTTAAACGTTGCACATTCACCCCAACAAAATTAAACATTTGGACCAAAAACAAAACCGATATTGAGAATAATATATTTAATTGCCAAAAACAGCCCCTATCTGATCCTCATACTTGTGATCCTATTACCTGAAACACAGGACAACTAGCGCTAAATACCAGTGACGGGGGGTGGCTGTGTGGTTTAGAGAAACAGATTGAGATGGAGTAATTCCACCCTGAGATTCATTTTCACTAATTAATTAGTGTAGCGGAGGAGGTCGTGGCCCACAGCGAACTGTTTAATTGTTAATTAACAATTCTTATACTTTCTTTAATCATTTATTATCAAGCTTAATAAATATCGAATTAGGCCATATATACAGTGTCTTGCAAAAGTATTCAGACCCCTGACCAATTTTCTCATATTACTGAATTACAAATGGTACATTGAAATTTCTTTCTGTTCAATATTTTATTTTAAAACACTCAAAATCAATTATTGTAAGGTGACATTGGTTTTATGTTGGGAAATATTTTTAAGAAAAATAAAAAACTGAAATATCTTGCTTGCATAAGTATTCAACCCCAACACATTAATATTTGGTAGAGCCACCTTTTGCTGCAATAACAGCTTTAAGTCTTTTGGGGTAAGTATGTACCAGCTTTGCACACAGTGTCGGAGTGATTTTGGCCCATTCTTCTTGGCAGATTTGCTCCAGGTTGTTCAGGTTGGTTGGACGACGCTTGTGGACCACAATTTTCAAATAGTGACACAGATTCTCAATGGGATTGAGATCAGGACTTTGACTGGTCCACTGTAGGACATTCACCTTTTTGTTCTTGAGCCACTCCTATGTTGCTTTGGCCTTGTGCTTGGGATCATTGTCCTGCTGAAAGGTGAATTTCCTCCCAAGCTTCAGTTTTTTAGCAGACTGAAGCAGATTCTCTTGCAGTATTTTCCTGTATTTTGCTCCATCCATTCTTTCTTCAATTGTAACGATGCCCAGTCCCTGCTGATGAGAAGCATCCCCACAGCATGATGCTGCCACCACCATACTTCACTATAGGGATGGTGTGTCTGGAGGCATGGGCAGTGTTAGGTTTGCACCACACATAGCGCTTTGAGTTTTGGCCAAAACGCTCTATCTTGGTCTCATCTGACCACAAAACCTTTTCCCACATCGCAGCTGGGTCACTCTCATGCTTTCTGGCAAACTCCAGACGTGCTTTCAGATGGTACTTTTTGAGTAACGGCTTCTTTCTTGCCACTCTTCCATACAGGCCAGTGTTATGCAGAGCTCCTGATATGGTTGACTGGTGCACCATTACTCCACTCCCAGCCACTGAACTCTGTAGCTCCTTCAAAGTGATTGTTGGCCTCTCTGTGCCCTCTCTCACAAGTCTTCTTCTTGTTTGAGCGCAGAGTTTTGAGGGACAGCCTTTTCTTGGCAGTGCCTGGGTGGTATGATGCAGCTTCCACTTCCTGATTATTGATCCAACTGTGCTCACTGGGATATCCAAACACTTGGATATTATTTTGTACCCTTTCCCTAATCTATGCATTTATATTACTTTATCTCTAACTTCTGCAGAATGCTCTCTGGTCTTCATTTTCCTTCAGATTCACAGCCTTACCAATGATCCTTCAACAGTGGGTAGTAGTAGTATTAGTAGTAGTAGGCTTTATCTGTAATTGTGTTCAATGTTTAAACACAGAACATCAGAAGGGAATGAAAAGTAAAGTTTTAAACCATTTGCCACATTTGTACTTTTTATTTCATTCTAATAATAACAAAGGCCAATGTGAGTTAAAATCGATCGAGTTCTTTATTAAAAACAATACATCTGATTGCATTCCTGTTAAAGTAGGTGGTAGATGCTTAATTCTATGCAAAATGCTTAATTCGATGTATACAACTAAGTACACGAGTCTTCCTGGTCATATGGAAGACAAGCGGTGCATATCAGTCTCCTGTTAACAGCAGTGTGCCCTTTAATGTTTTATGTCATTTTTTCATTTTGCTCCATAACATTCCACCCTTCCAGAAATATGTTCAACTGTACTTAATGCTTCATATTTCAAAAAAACAAAGACATTGAAAGAAAGCACCTACAAAGTTAACCTTGTGTTTTATTACCCTTTTATGATTTTTACAGACAATTAAAAACTGTTAATATTGATGTTAAATCATATTTATATAATTATAATTGTATTTAAAAAAAAAAAAAAGCTGTGGCAAAATATCCACCCGCGGATAAATGATGAATGGTGTTTCATTTTTATTTATTTATTTATTTTAATCTGTGCCTTCCGATTTTTACCCACACGTCAGATAATCATAAATCAGCATTTTATGTGTTAATTGTTCTAAATAATTGTACATAAACATGGCAAAATGCACAATTTTAAATGAGGTTTACAAATTATACACAACATAGATATTCCAATTATTATTATTTTTATATCCATTTGGCTGTTGCTTTCTGGTGGGAGAGCGGCAAAGCGAAGAGAAGCGAGCGAATATAGAAAAAAAAAAAAGTGTTTTCTATTCACACAACGCCCTGTTCACGTTGCAATAGACCAATCAGAAATAAGGTCAAAGGTAGTGGCTGTCTGACTGTCCCTGTCTCATTTACGCAGATTATTACCACAGATATAATAATAATAATAATAATAATAATAATAATAATAATAAATAATAATAATAATAAAATGGACATCAATGAGAATTTAACATAATGTTCTTTATGATGCCAGTGTCAGTGTTTATAAAAACAATAACAAGAGGGATGCATAAGAAATAACAGAACAGTTGGAAATTGATGGTATGTCTATCTCTCTTTATTTCGCCTTAATTTTAGTCACGGGGCCACACAGTGGTTTCGTATTTCTGTAAAATGACGCGTATTTGTTTTAATAATGTTGACCAATAGTAATCATCACATTCACACAATAACTGAGAAGTTTTTATTAAAACTTAAAATCAATGAAGGTATATTATATTAAACTAATTTGTTCAGTATTTACAAATAAATGTGTGCAGTATTCTTTTTGAATAATGTAATTATTAAACCAAATCACTTATAAACATTCACTGTTAAATTTTTAAAGTGTGTTGTGGGCCCATACTCTATTTCTTTGTTTTATTTATTTTATTTTATCTCCACAAAAGGAGCAAAAGTAGACATTGTTTTCTAGCTACAGTTGTCTTTTTAAATGTGTTTTATTTGCGTCGAATTCGCTTGCTTACTTCGTTTCCTGTGTGCCTAGCTTAAGTCTAGGTCAGGGGGTAGTTTTAGTGGTTTGAACTACAGTCCCGCCCCCCGTCCCCGCGAAATAAAATCTAGTGGTCTAGGTTTAAGGTTTTTCATCAATTGAATTCGCTTCATTGTTTTTTTCATGATGATGTTATAATAATAAATATATAAACTTAACAGCAGATACCTGCTGGTGAGTGCCTGGCTTTTTACGACATTCTGAATATTTCCTTGAGCCTATAGCACAACGTCAATAAAAGAACACTGCACATTTAGAGTGGCCCTATTTTTTCAATTAAGGTTTTTCATCAGTTCCAAGGTTTCACTGGTGTGACCCCTGGTGTGACCCCTTAGGGGTTGACATGTCTGGAAATACAGTAAATACACTTGACTTTTAAATATGTTTAAAGGAGTATGTGATCATCCCTGGTAATACATATCTCAGTGGCTCTATTTTGTGCTTCCTTGCTCATTCGTGTAACTCAGTTTAAAGCTGGTGACAGTTAAGTGACAGTTGCCATTACAGGAGTTTTTGACGACTTTGTCACTTCAGTATTACAGTAATATAGCATTTTGATTGCACATTTTGTTTGGCAATATATACCTATATATATATATATATATAATAATATATATATATATATATATATATATATATATATATATATATATATATAGTCTTCTTCTGAGAGAAGACTGTGCAATTTACGTTAAAAAAATAAAACCTTTTTGAAAAATAATTTTTTTTTTTAACTGCCTTAAAATTGGTTTCATTCAACAATATCTGTAACTCACAACCATTGGCTTATAATTTTAGAAGTGTATACATTTATAACAGCAGTGAACATGTCTACACTGTAAGCTTCGCTCAGTCTCAGCAACCTGAAGGTGGATGCTCAAACATTACACTTTATTGTTAAAATAGTGAGGTATCTTTGTTAATTCCTTTTAATAATTATATATTGTTTTTTAAGAGACTACAAGTGAAACTATTGAATAAAGCACTGTAATTAAAAATATAAATAATTAATTTTAAATGTAAGTATGTATTTAACAAAATAATAGAATGATAAAGTAGCTGTCTTGCTCAGAAGTATTAGGACCTCATGTTCAGTATTTGATATGTCCATCTTTAATGGGCACGCAGTAGTCAGTGAATATAGTATTATCAATATTCCATAGTAATTGATGACATTTCATTTTAGTCATCCAATTAGGATCACTGTGGCGGGGCGATTGCCCTCCACAATGGGTAATTTTGTGTTGGTGTAATTTGTATGTGGGAATGGATTTATTGTGTGTTTTTGGAGTTCATTTGTATAATTGAATTATTATTTACAGACAGGTGCTCGATTGAGACTTGGTTGAGGAGAAGGGCAGCAAGTGATTGTCTATGCTGGTCCTCAATCAGCAGGTGGGCGGGTCTTGACCAAGTGTCCGTCAGTTCAAAAACATTCACGGGAGATGGCTTGGTACTGCTGCAATGCCATGAGACTCTGCGCTACGGAGGTCTGGAATCCTGCCTGAGACTACTGACTACTGCATGGGTTAACCAGGGTCAGGGTTCCAGCATTCACGCAAGAAGAAACTGCAGCCGCCGCCGGTCGTGTGTATACCAGGGCGGGGTAGGAATGGAGCTTAGTTTCAGGCAACAACAGCTTATAGTATAGAGAGAATTGGATTCCAGTGGGACCTCCTCTTTAGTGGAGTAGCACTAACTCGTTTTTACGGCACCTTTTGTTTGTAATTTTTTGTACTGTGTTTTGTTTTGCATTTTTTGTACACCTTGCTGTATTAGTCCTCTGTGCGTTACCATCGCTGGTAAATTCACTGGACCACGTTTAATTACTTTCTTTTGTGTTTATTAATAAATTCTGCGCGCCTGTGCTAGCGTTCCCTTTCAATAGAATGGCAACCATTACCGAAGAAGAGCCCTCTCTGACCGCCAATCACTGAGCATATATAAAAAAGCTGCCCTATCAGGGCCCTGCTGCGAGGAGGAGGTCCCTCCCACCTCCTGCTGAAGAGGGACGTCCTCACAGTAGCATATCGCCATTTTCTCTCTCACTTCACTGAGACAGGTCACAGATTGCCTCGTGCTTTCTTTGTCCGAATTTGGCTGATTTGTCGGTTTATACAGTCAAATTTATCTTATCCACAGTAAAATCTCGCTTTCGAGCATTACTGAGAGTGCTCCTGCCTAATTCTCGAGGCCTTGTGTAGTTTGCTATACCAAGTTGGGAGCTTTTGTGGTGCTGTAAGGAGACCCCGCGGGCTCGCAGCATCGTCCTTTATGCTTCAACATAGCGAACCAAAAAAAATAAAACATCTCGGGCCTTGCGCCCCTCTCAAGCCTCGGGCTTTCCTAGTGTGGATGCCCTTGCCCTGGTGCCCACGCCGACAGAATAGGCTACATAGACTGGCATCAACCACGCTTCTACCCCCGACTTCGGGCTTGCAAAAAGCTCTTACCCGGCCCTGATTGGCTCGGCACTGGTGTGACCATCATTGGCGCCGTCTACAACCCGGCACCGACCGCACTCCCCATTGGCACCAACCTCGGCGCTGATTGACTCTGCACCGAACCTCTCTCCCTCGGCACTGACCTCGGTGCTGATAGACGTGGTACCAACTGCTAGCCCGATCGCAGTTCCTCACAGCACTGAGCATGGAAGCCCCGCCTACGCACGTGCCATGTCCGTACATTCAACTGGGTCCTCCACTGGTTTTCACCAGTGCGACCAGTGCGTGGTGAAGCTGCCCAGACAGGATGAGCAGTTGTCCAGCGCCAGATGCTTGGGGTCAAAAGATGCAGCCAAAGCACTGGTGGGTTAGTTGGTCTGCTCTCTATGCAGAAAGTTCTAAAAGCTGAGAGCAGCCCTATCCCCAACAGAGTCTACTTCCCCGAGCCAAGGAAGAATGAGGTCCGTGGTCCAAGGTCCTCCGCAGAGGTCCTCTAGACCCCCTCCGCCACAGTGACCAGGGAGCTCCCCCGCACGCCTGGGTCACCCTCCCCTTCTCCACCACCGGTGCAGAGGAGTAGGCGCCTCTCAGGGGAAGCGAGATGGTCCCCGCTCGAGGGGGCATTCACCAGGGGACTGGCGGTCAATGCACAGATACCGCTCTCCTTCCCAGCACAACCGCAGATGATCCCCAGGCACCCAAGCTCGGCCAAGTGGTGCTTTGCAGAACTGGCGGAGACAGTTCAGGGCTCAGCAAACGATTCTGGAGACCCTACTTAAATCGCAGGGCAGACTGCCCCCTACCACTGGGTGCTACCAACCCCCCTCACAACCGGACTGACCCAAGGCAATGACCCATGGCAAGGCTGCACCCAGGACTCCTGGGTGATATTGACAATGAGACACGTGCTCTACAATTCTGCTTAGGTCTGCCACCCTTCAATATTGTGCTCCTCACCACCGTCGAACCAGCAAGCGCGATACTCCTTCAACAGGAGATCACCAATCTTCAACAGAAGAACGCTGTGCGCTTGGTAAGTCCAAGCAATGCTCTCAGCGGCTTTTACTCCAGGTACTTCCAGCTAACCAAGAGGGACGGCAGTATCAGACCTATTCTGGACCTCCGGATCCTCAACTTGTTCCTCAAACAGAGGACATTCAACATGTCGACAGCACAGTGTATCCTCCAGTCCATCCAACCTGGCGACTGATTTACATCGGTCGACCTGCTAGACGCCTTCTTCCATGTCCCAATCCGTCCTGCGCACAAAAAGTAGCTGCGCTTCGCCTTTCAAGGCAACGCGTATGAATTCTGCGTGCTGCCATTTGGCCTCTCGCTGGGGTCCCACACATTTTCAAAGTGCATTGATGCAGCACCTGCTCCACTCAGGCTGCATGGTATTCATATCCTGAACTATCTGGATGATTGGCTAGTTTGCGTGCATTCCAGAGGTACGTTCGCAGGCGCACACAAAACAGGTCGTAGATCATGTGACGAAGCTAAGGCTCCCGATACATCAACAGAAGAGAAACTTCATACCGTCTTGGTGTTCCTTGGGATCAAACTGAACTCTGTGAGCATGCTTGCCTCACTGTCGGAAGACAGGATTCGGTCGTTGGAAGCCACACTCTCCCTGTTCAGAGAGGATGCTCTCCTACAGGTCAGACTGTATCAAAGGTCGTTGGGGCTGATAGCAGCTGGCTCGAGAATCCTTCCACTAGGGCTGTTGAGAATAGCTCCCAAAAAAATAAGTTACACAGTAGTTGCATTTACCTGTGGTTTATGCCAGATCATCAGATATCCACACTATATTTTACAACAATGCACAAGTGTAAGGCACCGTGGCAATCTAAAACTGAGATGGCATGCCATGTAGCCAAGATCTCCACTAGACCATGGGTAGAGAATGGAAAATACTGGCACAGTGCCAGTGCTTTTTCTGGTTCCTACAGGATCTAGTATGTACTGGCAGTCCCTGCTGTTCTTTAACAAGAGGTAGTTGTCGTCAGGAAAATCTGCAATGTATTGAAATTTGCCCATGCCAGGGAGAGGGGGTATGCTGTAATCCCATAATAGTTTATCAATTTGATGATGAAACCACTGAAATTAACATTGCAAATTGATTTTAACATTGAATGTCTTAATGTGCAATTTCTACTCATTTAAATATTTGTTTCTGAATTGCACTCTGTTATCAAATCAATTTATATTCAGTTATAGATTATAATTTGGCTGATGGCTACCCATCAATTAATACTGTTTCAATAAATGTTTTCAAAATCTATTTTTTTTTTTTTTTTTTTTGCTTTGTGTATTTGCAGCAATAAAATGTGAGTAATTTTCAATTTAAGAATTCAGGAAAAAAATACAACCTGACACAAAAGTGTTATAATTCCAGTTATATTTTAATATTTAGCTTGGAAACACAAAAATTAAAAAAAAAAATCAAAAAATCAAACGACTTTAAGTAAACGCTGTTTAAAATATCAAGACAAAGAACTCTTAGATATCCAGCGCGCTGTACTGATCTACGTAAAGGCACAAATACTACTTGAAGATCCCAGTATATATAGTATATTTATAAGATCTGTCAGCGCCCCTGCTTGTGGCCAATGGGTCCTTATGTCACTCTAAAAAACGTGCCCCATCTGCACAGCTGGAAGTGCAGATCTCCAAAATCAAAAGTATTTAGACGAATAGACCACAGTTATACATTGTACAATATCAAAGCTCAGATAAATATTTTAAGTTTGCGTTTTTCTTTCTATATGATGCACAAAGAGATGTGTAAAGTACAAGAAATGTAGTTTAACACTGGTCAGGGTTGCCAGATTTCTGACAGAAAATAGCGACCTCGTTCTTCAAAAAAGCACAAACAAGTCCAAAACAAGAGCAACCCATATTAGATTATGGGCGTTAATGCAAATTTCAACCACGACCCTGAGAAAAACAAGCCAAATCCCGCTTATTATAAGCGGACTTGGCAACTCAGACCGGAGTTTGCTTGCAACGTTTTCCTGTTTTCCGTGAGGTACTAGACCCACGCAGTCTCACCTAACTTTCGCTCCTCACCACATCCTCCTCACAAACACATTCCAACCTAATAAGAATAGGTACCTCGCCGTCACCACATCCACTGTATCCTTTCGCTACGATGATACTGTGTCATGTTCAACTTTCTATTTGCAAAACCACACAAATGCTTTTAAACCAAACAGTATAATACGTAAGATTAATGTTTTTTAAAAATACCATAACCTAAAACCCGATTTGTCAACGCAATTTAGGGCTCTATTTTTCTTTTGAGCGGCGGGATACATCGGCCCGCGGGGTTCTTATAAGAGCTTTCTCTCGGAGACGCCATTTTGAGTTTCGCTGTTTGGTGTGGGAGGGTAGGGTCTGGCAGTATTAGAGAAGTTCGGGTTGGCAAAAAGGTGTTTTATCTTTTTCTGACGATATACGAGTTGGTGGCTGAACATTACTGCCTGAAAGAGGGAAATACAAAGTTTGTTACAGGTAGGTTTGCGAGCTCACCGTGTCGAAAAGGATCGTCTGACATGAATATGAAACCTAGTCTCAGAACGAGTTTCTTTTTTTCTGCGCCTGTATTGGAACCGGGGAAGTTATTTTCTTTGTTTCATTGTTTTATATAAACTGACACGAATTGTGTGTCTATAAATTAAGCTTTTAAATTTTAAAAAATATGGTGTCGGCACTTATGCTAAGAAAGAATTGCACTTTCCTGTGGAAACATTTTTTTCCATATGAATCTGTGATGGATACGGCTATCTCATTGTAATGTTTGGTGCTTGGAGCCTTTTAAATGGGAATTGTTAAATGTGTTTTGCCGTAGAACCCCCTCCCAAAGATATTCATGAAATCGGTGATGAACAACGCTGATTTTGTCTATCATGTATACATTGTCTGTTTAGTCAGTGTAAATGGTTATTACTATGTTATTTGTAGTGGCACTTGTTTGTGTAAACATTGAAAGTTAATGTACCAGTGGAAAACTCTTAACACTACTACTGTAAGCAGTGTAATTTACTTATTTAATTGGTACATTCAATGCAGGTTATTTATGGTTGGAAGTAATTGCAACATGTAAAACAAATAGGAAAATATTAAATGCGTTAAATATTTAGTGTCATACAAAACCAGCGAGAAGGCGACTAAATGTTGCCTTTAAGCTTTTTAAACGCAGTCCTGAGATTGAGCTGAAATTCATTTTGAAAGGAAGTCGAGGGGAGCATGTGTGAAAAGTCTGTCTGGAGACTGCATACTGGAAATTGAAGCGCTTGTTTGGATGTGGGGGTGGGGAGTTGAAGTATTCGTGGCTTTTTTTTTTGTTCTGCTGTGAACATCCTGCCTAAAAGTAGCAGGTCAAGCCATTAATGTCTACAAACTAGCAACATAACTTGCCATGTCTGTACAAAATAAATGGAGTGCCGTTTTTAGTACTTTGCACGCTGTAAACATTCTTTGAATTATTCAAATGTACTGGTAATCAAAAGTGAATTGTTTAACTTGTGTAGGAGGGTGGTGAGAAGTAGGCTGATTAGTGCGAACTCTGCTGCCACCAGGGCATTATCCTGGTATATTGTTTTTCAAATCTGCTAAATGTAGTAATGTTACTTTTTGTGAAATTAAGATGTTCAGTCCTGTATTCGTTCAAACAAAATGTTATGGTAAAGTGATGTGTTGGTGATGGACTAGTTAAATCGGTGTCTTGTCAGGGTAACATTGCCAGTGAAGGCCCTTGCGCCTTTAGCGCACACATGCCTCTGCTGGTTTAAGTTTTTAAAATGCCCATTAACACAGCACGAAATTGCGTCACTTATGCCGATATAATGCGGTCATAACCCGTTGGCTGTCAAAGGGAGAATACAACTTCCAAACCTGGCAGAACGGTTTCATGCCAACGGCGATTCGCCCATAAAATTACACCATCACCCACAGTCCCTTTTTGAGAATTCACCTCTTCGTCAGCTCTTAGTTTAACAATTATTTAACTTCTATCCAGATTCCAATTACTACATCGTTCTTCATCACCAATTGTTTTTGGTGGAAAAAATTAGTGTAACACCGAAGACAAATACTCAACATGTCCGGTATAGTTACGTGGGATGTTGACTTTCAATCTACGCCTACTATAGCGCTTCAGTACCGGTGTAGGACGCCCAAAACATTACACAGTATAAAACACTTTTTTTTTTTTTTTTTTTTTTTTTTTTAAATAAATGAAAGTTTGTAATACTACAGTAGTGAGTGTACGTTCAAAACGTTCTGCAGCACTTTTAATTCACGTTCAAGAACTCCCATTTAAAGACCAAAACGGTATAGCTACCTACGACGAAAACACTCACAGTAACAGTAAAATCAACAGTTTAATACTAATGCGTACATAACCACATTTTCTAATCACTGCTTAAATAAACCAGCTACATTTATATTAATATTGCCTATTTTATTTTGTCAGTGTGTTTTGTTAGTAACCTATATATTCTAAACATGCATAAAACGTGTAATAGTGCTAATCTAAATGGAAATAGGGCTGAGTAAGGAGTTTAAAGAAATGGAACGCTAGTTTAAAAACACCACCTTTTTCTTCTGCATGCAGGAAACTTAGTCAGGCAATGGCAAAAGACATGGAGAGTGCCCAGTCTCACAGTGATGAACAGCTGTTGGGTCACCAGAAAGCAGCTTATTTTAAAGCAACACCAGTGTGAATGATGATGCAGTGAAATAAACTTTCATATGCAAAAGTGCCTTTTGCCATTCCCCCTCATTTTGGACTCTTCCCACCCCAATTCTCTTAATACTGATACAGGGTTTTTGATTAGTTTAAGGTATGTGGCTACTTGCAAGGTAGTAGGGGGACATTGATCTCATCGTGATGCATAGGGCTGATGGGGAAGAATGTGGGAGGGGGTGTCCACCTTAGTCTCCCACACTTTTGAAAAAAGGATTAAGGGTGTGTTCACAGTGGGTCAGTTTAGGGGGCTTAGTCACCACTCTGTACTGTTTGCTGTGACCAACAGTCTACTTGGGGAATGAACTGCACTGATCTGGCTTGCTTGCTTAGTGTGAACAACTGCTGGACTTGGACCTTTTACACATAAGAAACAAACTGTACAAGGTAACCTGACTCAAAGTAAACATTTTGCTAGTAGTTTAGTTCATATTCCGAGGAAATAAGCAGAGCCAAAAAACATTTGGAAACTACATACGTGTTAACAGACCTCCCGTGAACTGGGATTGTCAGTTTTAGCCTTAATTAGTTCTACCGGTTGGAAACTAATGTTAATCGTCCTGGGTTTGCTATTGTGTGTTTTTTTTTTTTTTTTTATAGCTCTGTCTAATCTGTGTGCTCTACAAGTCTGCAGCAGGGTATTGTATTGGGTTGTGTTGGTGCCACAAAAAAATAAACAATTTTTATGGATTATTTGTTTAATCTTTCCGATTAGGAGTGTACCATATTTAAATCTGGCTCTTTGTACATTTAACATGTGCCTGACTAGATGACAAAGAAACTTGTTATGGTCTGAAATTCTCCCTTTTAACTGTTGTATAGCTTACTGTTTTAACAGCATTAGTTGCTAGGCGTAGGTGAATGAAGAGAAAAAAAGTAAACTGCATTTTCTGTCTGTAGGCAGCAATACATGTATTAAGTTAGAGAAATGCTTTTTTTCCACAGCAAAATCTTGGAATCTAAAATATGCTATAAAAAGAACAATACATAAATACCTGACTTGCAGGATATTGTAAATATCCTGTTCTCTCACACCACAAACAGTTGAGAGTTCACTTAAACTGCATTGTAAACACAAACTGACTTGGTCCTACTTGGGGTGGTGGTGGGGGGGGGGCGATATGGGAAAGGACCAAAAAAAAACAACCAAACTTTAGTTTGCATTTAAACACTGTCCCTTTTGTGTGTAGATGAGTGTGAATAGCAAACCCATTCATACATTGTTTCAAACAAAAGACCCAGTGTGAATGCAGCCTTAAATGGTGGCTTCTGCCACAATTTTGAATGGTTTAGCATATGCTAGACTAGTAGTGGACTGCTTGTAGTGTCTGACCAAATACACTGTGCAATGGACTTTGACACTGCTCACAGCAAAGCAAGATCAACAAGGAATTGCCTTTTGGAGCATCAAGGCCCATGCAGTGCAAGAGAATGTGTGTGGGATTGGTGAATGCACCATTTTTTTAATTGTGTGCAGTTGTAATATGGAAAACCAGGTGCTGCAGCTTTAATGCTCAGCATTAGTAAAGTATTATCTGACCATTTAATGTAAGATGGCACTTATGAGTACATGTTACTGTTTATTCAATATTATATACACCACAGCAAGCACATTATATTCTTTAGCGCATTCTGAGAGCTAAATTTAATGAATGGCATTCTAAGTTGATTTAATTCTCCTAAATTCTCATCAGTAAAATCCCTGCTTTAGTACAAAACTCGCTCTACGTTGTTTGTTTTATTATGGTAAAGTGCTTGCTGCTTTGGCTAAAGAGTCAGCTCATCTAACTAGGGCATCTGCTGCACGATTTAAATAGTCCTTTAACTCCTGACAGTGTTACGACTGCTATAGAAGATGTAACAAACTTTAAAAAAAAAAAAAAAGTGGGGCTCAACTTTCAGTACTATGCGATTACTGGCAAAAGATAGCGTAGGTTTATTGGCTTTCACACAAATCGATCTTGGTACAGTAATGTTTTCACATTGTTTTAATTGAGCTTTTTGTTGCATTACAGCCCTTCATTAAAATGATTTGTTTTCAGGGCATTTTAATGCATGTGTGCAACACAAACATTGTTTTTTCTGTTCAAAATTCTGAATGCAACTGTTCTAAGCAATTTATTTTTTTACAGCAGTATTCGCAGACATTTTGGTCACCATCACTGTTGCATGAAACTGGAGTTACCATATTCTGCTGGTGTTTAATGTACAGCACCTTTCTGCACTGAAACATTTGTATGTCGGTTGACAAGGTTTACTCCTATACATGAACCCCCAATATCTAACAAGCACCTGGGTATATATTTTTACGATCTCACCAACAAAAGGAAGCATTGTGCTGGCATTACAATACAAAATATGAAACTGTTACGTAACAGTCCAACAATGTCATGAGAGTAATCCTATTTACAGTTCTTGACACTAAGTTTTGTGTTTCACTGGCATTGCAATAACTAGGATAAGTCGTACTTTGATAAAGGCATATTGACTGACTAGTTGCCACACCGGTTCACTGCTGTATTGCCCAATTTTATTTTATTTTTGTAATTTTGAAAGCTTCCCTTTTTAATGTAAACACAATGAATCCTCCCAAATGTTTCTTCGCCACTTTTGACTTGTCTGCAAAATTTAACAAGGTGTCCAAGCAGCATCTATGAAACAAATTGTGTGTAGTGACTACATCCTTTACACAGTAAAGCAATCATTTTCCTTTAGCAAAGTAGCTTTGAGCCCGTTTTCTTCATCGGATGGTTTAAAACAAGGGTTAAATGCAGATAAAGTGGAAATTAACTAAACAATGGATTTTAATTTGGCTTGCTTCGGGGAAGTCCCGCCTTGAGCGCAGCACCTTTTTTGGGTATTTCAGTATAGAAAAATACTGTGCTTTGCCGTTTTGTGGTATGGGTTTCTTTTTTTTTTTATTTTTTACATTATGATCTTTTAATAGTATTGACTCGTAGCTTAAATTTAATAACTAATTTAGTAAGTAGGCTAAACCTCTTCCATGGTGACTGCAGTGGTAACCTTCAGCTCCATTTTAATTTACTTATAAAATAAACAAGCTACTGTTGCCACATCTTTTAATGGAGACTATCTCTGTACACACCTTTTTTTCACAATTGCAAACTGTTCTGTTAGACTTGTCACTTCCCTTTACATTGTCTTGTTCACAAACTTGCTTTTTTATATAAAGTTTTGCATAAGCTGACAACAAATGATCTTCAGTAAGTTAAGTTTCAGTGTGTTTAACCGGCAGTGTGATAGAGTTGATTGCATTCATAGCATGCAATATTTTTTTTGTCAATATATATTTGAACCCTCTTGTCTAGAGACTCTTGTGTTTTATATAAACAGGTACTTCTCAGAGAGCCTTCTAAAATGTGATGCATGTAAAAATACAATGCTTGCTCCGAAGGTGAGGTAATGAAACTACCAGTCTACAGAAACTCAGATTGGCAGTGCCATGTTGGACTTTAAAAGATGGAATAGGGTGTTTTTGTGGATAGAAAATGGTTCATTTCACAATGGGTATTAAACGTTAATAAAGCAGGAAAGTGTTCTCATTCAAATTGCTCATTCTTTTTTGGAGTTATTGTACAACAAACATTTTAAATCCTTAACAAACAGTACATGCTAAATTGTAGAATATTTTGTTTTTATATCCAACTTGGACAATTTGTCACAATCTGAATGATCATACAAATTAACATGTAAATAGTACATGTAAAGTGTCCCTTTGTACTGGACAGAGCAATGTTGAGTAGAAATACTTCCAATCTTCAATGCCTTTTTTTTATTGAAGATATTTTAAAGGAGTCCTGCAGCTCTATGCAATCTGTTAAAGGATGCAAACTAAATGGGCTGCCAGGTTCCTATATGCAGTGTAACATGTCCATTAGATAAATATATAGATATCTATAGATGGAGAAAAAAAAATCTGCTCATGCCTGGCTTTAGTGACAACTTTTAAATTCCTCCCAATGATATTTGTGCATATTTAACTAAGTGATCACAATTCTCTTACCCAACAACTGACTCAAACCTGTATTAAGCACCCTTTACATAGGGTTATTGAAAGAAATATTGTTTTAAATATTATGTCATAAATTGAAAGGAATAAGGTAACCATTTTAGCGGTCTTATCTGTAAAACGGCTGTTGTAAAGAGAAAATGTGGAGAAACAAGTTCACCCTAAATGACAATTTAAAGTTATTAAACTTGAAAATAAATTAAATGCCAGGAAAACTGCTGAGAAATTTGGTAATAGAAAGACGGATACAGTATCTTGAAACAGAAAGAATTGGGGCTTCACATTTTTATTTGTTCACGTGACCATGTTTTGAGTGGCTTAGGTTGCCCAGGGTGTCCTTTCACACAGACGCCTGTGGGCTTGCCTGTAAGTTGCCCAGAGCTGCGTTGTCCTCCAGTGCTGCGTGTCTGGGTTGGCTGCATGGTGGGCCTGCAGAGTGAAAAGCGGTCGGCTGGTGGCACGGCACGCGTTTCAGAGGACAGCATGCGTTCGTCTTTGCTGCTCCTGAGGTGGCGCAGGGGTGGTAGAGGTGAGCTGAACCTAAAGTACAATTGGATATTACATTAGGAGAAAAACGGGGTAAAATAACTTGGTGACGAGACACTTTCGCAACGACGTGACCACACACCAGAAGCGACAGATTTGGATTGTGCCAGAATTGCGTTGATCTTTTGATATTTCAACATATGGCAATAAATCATACACCAGGCTTATAGAGTTCCTTCAAAATTGACTCCCATATAATCTTTATAATTGCGATGCCCTTTGTCATAAAGGGTATTTATTTTAACAAGTATTGTTTCCTCTGATAGATAATGCTTCACCCTGGTGAACTATGTGTATTGAAGTTGCTCTCTGATTGGTCAATGCCCTAGTTAGTTGACGTGTCAAATCACTCATCACTCTGGTGCTGCTCAAGTTTCTTGTAGTGTGGAAGATCCTTTTCAAGTATAGGTTCAGTTTATTTTGTCACCACTGTACAGTTGCTTGCTGCATTGTCTAAATACATAACTTTAATTTGTACACAATGGGCATTTTTATTTTTGGAAGTTCAACTTATTCATGTGATAGTCACGTGTCTGCTGAAACTCAACTGCACCAACGAAGACAAGTGCTATATTTCAGTAAGACGAAGTTAAATAGCACTGCTTCTATGCTGAAAAGCTAAGGTACTGGATTGCGTTACTTCAGGCAGGGGTTTCCCGAATTGTTAGCCAAATCGTGTGTTTTTTAATTTTGTTTTGTGTGTTTCTTTCCATGCTACTTTTTTAAATAAGCTACAATTGGCAATATTAAACCATGGCCGTTTCTTACTTGCATTATTATCTGAGGAAATGAGATCAAAGATTCTTTCTAGCAATAATTCTTTAAATTGATCGCATTACTGTGCAAAGGATGTAGTCCGATGCACTATTTTTCAAAGATTTGTTGACTCACCTCCTTGTTAAATGTAGCAATATAACAGGGCAGAATATAATGTGTAATTTTGGTGGAATAACAGAATTATTGGTCTAAATTTGCTAAATCATGAAAGGTGTTGCATTTTAAAATGATGTAATTAAGCCTGTTCTGCCAATTGTCTAATCTTGTCCTTTCTACAGTACTTACAACTGTAGTTGTTTATTGTTGGGGGTGAATTGTTGTGCACCCATTTCTTACCTGAAAATTAGGTAAATCCTAGAACACTTTGATGCTGATTTAGATGGCTCTTCCACCTTCTTTTTAAACATTTGCATTGGCATGGTGCTCCCAGATGGAAAAATTGCAGTGAACCTGCCAGTGAACATGTGTGATTGAAAATTCCTGGAAGTACAGTCATATTGAGCTCAGTTTGTGTTCCTCCCTCCTGTTTGGCCTTCATTAACCAATGATAGTGTCTTTCTTGTGGCTTGGTGCTGGGAGGTGCACAGTAAAGAGTGGCTGTGTTAATGCGTAATTCTCGCAGGATGAAAATTGACAGAACAGGTCAGCTGAGCAAGTTTGTGAATGGGTTATAGATTAGATGTGCTGATGGACACCAGTCTCAATGACAGACAGGCTCACAGCTTTTGGTTATTTAGCACCCTATGCATTTTTGTATGTGTGGGTAGATGGGCCGTGCGGTTACCATGATATGTACCATACCTGGGGTGGTGATAAGCCTTTAACCACCCCAGAAGTGGTATCATTGGAACCGCACGGCCTGAAGTGGTTTTATAATGATTTATAATACAACTACCTGTCATTTTGTGGGAAGAAATAAAAAAATTAAAACGCAATTGAGACAAAAACAGAAATTTTATTGTGTACACATCTGCAGTGTAATAGTTCCTAATTTAATTGTTCGCTTATTAAATTATACATGTTTGTGAATTTCTGCATTTTGAGTGCTGTCTCTCTAGAAATTAGAGGACTGAGCACAAGCTGATGGGCGGAGTTTCAAATGACACTAATGAAGTAAAGGGAGCAGCTGCGATGGAGACTGAAGCCGGGTCTTGAAGTGAGTTTAACTTGTATGCGAGGCGCACACATTCTAGTACTTTTTCATTTGTTTGGATCTCTATGTTTTTGTTGGTTGTTGGACACCCTTGCGTCCAAGTTTTTCCAGAATAAGTTGATGATCGAACCAGACTTTACGCACCAATTCAACGTGGTGTAGGGCCGGTACCTCAGTTTCCCCATACAGTTCAGATCTCGCAGTAAGGATAAATAGATGTGTAATTAAATTCTTGCGGCGGACAATTCTGCATTTGCTTTAATGAGGAATTCTGTTCATTGTATCATTGCAGATGCATTCATGTATGCGGTTTCTGCGCGACACCTACTCTACCTGTTTGCTTCCAAATGAGTCTTCTGCAAGTGTTCACACTTGTATCTATCCCTAAACTTGACTTATTTCAAAATGACCCAGACCATGTTTGTCAGCTATCTCAATGGTCTTTCTAATTGGCTTTTCTGCAGGAATTGAACACATCCCTTCATCACTGTACTGCAAAAATCTACAATCGGCATTGAAGAACCCCACATAGTTAACATCAAATCAGAAGTATCTAAGAGATTTATGGATTCCCCAACCCCCACCCCCCTTTACTGTTGTCACATTAACCCCATAGGCATGACTACCAGCAAGATGTTATGGTGGCGTGTGTGTGTGTATATATAAAAAAAAATCGCTGATCCAGGATCCCTCGGCCTTTGCTGGCAGAGGATCCTGGTTAGCCAAAGCAGATATTTCAGATGCATTTGAAGTCATGCCCATCCTCCCCTCCTGTCACCTCTTCGGAATATGTTAACAATTAATTCTATTTTTCCTCCCAGTTGAATTTTGGCTGCTGCAACAGCCCTAAGATTTGACTTTCTGAAGCTTTATGCTGGATTCTTTTAAATTCACCACATCCCTTTCCTTGACTATTTTCTTCTGGTTTTGCCTCCCTCGGATCCCCCCAGCTCAAGCAATCGCAAATCTAAACAGTTGTTTTAAAGCGTTTGGCATTCCACTTGGAAGACAAAAGGGGGCAAAGTAAAGCTTCACCTCTCAACCTTGGGTTGGCCGGGCCACCCTATCCTCATTAAAAAGGTTCTACATGAGTCAGAGGGGACCCCCCTGGCAAAACTTTCCTTTAACACCTTTTTGTATGTTGCTGTCCCTCAGTTCACGTTCGTGCATTCATTTGTTTACAGGTTACCCTGGGAAGGAGCCGAGCTATCCAGCTCGGAGACCGAAACGCTCAGTCCTGCACCTCCGGTATGGCGTCTCCTTCTGAGCAGTGGGATCCTGATGTTTACGAATACCACTTAGCCATATCTCCTGTCCAGTGAACTGGAAGATTGCAAAAGTTTATACTCCTTCACTGTCACTTCAGATGTATTTAGCTATTTGTAAACGCTACAGAAAACGCACACTTCTGCACATTATACACCCCTTTCAGACATGCTTTGAAAAATTACTTAAATCTTTAGAAGTAGTTTCTTCCTCCAGTCTGTTCTGTACTGCCAGTTACAGGGAAAAAATACTTGCTGTCAGCTCTGCCATCTGGTATCTTTTCAATGACAGTGTCACAATATCAAATACAGGTGTAATTTTTTGCATGTTTCAATAAAATTAATTTACTCAGCTTAACTTAGTGTGTAGTTCAAAGTTATGAATGGGACTTTTATTATTGGCAAGGATAGTTAATAAACACAATTTCTTTCAAATCCACTTTTGACCTGGATTATAAATAAAATAAGGCCTCAGGTTGTCCCTATATGTTGAATAGTCTGCACTCGGATATCCGTTACCCAGATACACGTCAGTCGCGTTTTACTGCTCTTGTATTAAGAATAAAATCCATCCCTGTTTATGTATGTGTGCATGATCACCAGTTTTCTGATACAAAGCCCACCTCCAATATTACAATTCTGAATATCCGTTGCAGCCCATAATAAATAAATTTCTCAAGCTGTTATGGTTAACTTACATTGCCCTAGCTTGTGTCATTTACTTTGTTTTGGCATTTGTCAGGTGAAACTGGAGGAAGCGCTCTAACTGGACAATAGAAGACACTGATTTGGCGTTAGTTTATATATTTTTTAATTAACTTTACCAATACAGTACATCTAAAAGGAGGCCTACTTTTTAAAGACCTTTTCAGATATGTGTTTCATAGTCTGTTTCAGAGAATACAGATACAAGGGTTGGAACGGGCCAAAATAAAATCAGATATGCGTCATGTGTTTAACTGTCACTGAAGTCAGTTTTACAGGGTCGGATAGTAGTGCTGACTATATGGAATTCTCAATGCCCTGAGGCATATAACAAGTTTAGGTTGTGTAATACAGTAAAAATATTTTGCATATTGACACGCATGTTCAAAAATATGCACACTACGTAAGGAATATGTATATACTTAACTTGATTGTTTGCTTTGGTATCTCAGCTTCACAGATAGGGATTTTTACACAGAACGCATTAGGGGATAATAGTTATTTAATTTGAGTTCTTTCCCAACTTCAAAACACATCACATTACTAATGCTGCCTTAGGACATTGACGGAGAATGCGCTAAGCTGCAAATCTCAGTACAAAGGGGAAGCAGTCAGAGTGCTGTGATTGTGTAGCAGAGACAAGACAGTAGCTGCAGCCACAGAGCCCTAAAATGGTGCACAAGGACAAATCTTGCTAGAAATCATAGAAGGAAAAACCTAAACAATCTGAATACAAGTGACTAAAATATAATTTTGTAAGAATTTTTTCCAGTATTTTGAAATATTCTGGATAGGTTCATTGCATGTTTCAGTGGTCTAGTTGAGTCCTGCGTTGAGTGGTTCGTCCTTGTATTTTAGCAGTCTGGGCAAGTGTGTTAACGTGTGACTAGTTCCAGTTATCTGGATTTTAATGGCAGTAATGGACCTCTAGTATATGAATGGGGTGTGTAATGTGTGTTTTGGCAACAGTTGGTGATTTCAGACAGTTAATGTGTGTAGCTCCGTCATAAGGATTGATCCAAAATGCTTGTTTTTGTTTCCACTTCCTCTTAAACTGGTCATTTTACTTTGTTTCCTTAGTCCTTTGAAACAGCAGCCTGAGAAACCACAGGAGATTCCTCCAAGAGTTCAGCATGGTTTAGAAAAGTCTGTGTAATCCCTGTACTGTCTGTGCTACGCAACCTGCCCTTGTTCTGACAAGCAATCTCCATTCATTTGAGAACTGTATCCCAACTAAATGGAAGTGCCGTCCCAATTAAACAGATAGCATTGGGAAGAACCATCTCCCAGAGTTGTATCCCATTTATGCGGCATCGACTGTTGGTGATTTCAGATACCTTGTTTATCCATTTAAGAGAAATGTATTAGAATGTAGTGCAGAATTACTGGGACATTTGAGGCAAATATAGTAAATTCCATGTCCTAATAGATTCTTATTTTACGGCTCTTGCGCACCAGACGCAAATGTGCAAGAATTAATAGAACCTACAGGCAACACCAGTGACGTGAAATGTCTGTTCAAGTTTTGAAGGTTTGTTTGCTGTCCAGGAATTGTGTTCCTAGTTCTCTGTTAGTGTTCAGTGTAAGTTAACTTAACCAATATATATTTGAGAAATATACATCAATGTGGATTAACCTTTGTTCAGAATGAATTTTTTTTTGGGGGGGGGGGGTCCTTCCTCAATGACGTTCAGTTTGTGAACTGCTCTCTCAAAAAGCTTTTTGAGGGTAAAAAGAGATACACGTGGATTACTGTAACATTGCAATAATGCTTTAAACTATGCATATTAAATTGATTACAGTTTAAATGACAAACTATACAGGACATTTAATAACTCAAAACAGTGTGTTTCTAAAACGGATGCATGACATTTCCCTTTTTCATCCCTATCAATGTACTGTTTTGCATGTTACTTTGTTAATCTGGAAGTTTAATTCGTGGTACTATGATGCAATATGTAAACGCAGATTGATCTGGTATGCTCTTTTACAAATGCGCTTTTTTAAAGGCTAGCGCAAGCTCTGCGTCATTAAATGGTCACGCTAATTAGTTGTTACAGGAGTATCCCAAACATTACTTTCTTGCCGACCTTTAGAAAGTTCTCAAACGCTGAGAAACATTGTAGCTCAGTCAATACAATAGTTGTAATTCTAGCACAATGCTCTTAACTTGCTGTGCTACTTTGAAGACTCTGCACAGATCCAGTCCCATCAGCAAATACTCAGAGGGAGGTGGTGAGCTCAATTGCCTGCAGATTCAGAGTCTGCCCTGAGGAGAGCTTAGTTCTGTACTTTTTTTTTTTTAATGCAAAAAATGGCAGATTCCAAATTTAGTTTTATTTTGTTAAACTCCTTTACACAAACTATGCACTTGAGTCAGTAGTTTAAGATAGTGCATCGATGTATTACCTTAGTTGAGTGGTTGGTTGTTTCTGAATAGGCTACAGCACCACTGTCTCCATAACAAAAGTGTTGAAAGTCGCAGCACAGAGGCAGGCTCCTCTACAGTGTACAAGAAACAGGTTTCAAAAAGATTGGACAGATGGAAAAACCTTGTCTACAGTTTGCAAAAAGATGTTCACCAAGTTAACTGTTTCATTGACCTATGTGTTGGAGAATTTAATTTAGGATTTTTAATTAAGAATAAGATTTGTTGATAAATTCATAGGCTTGTAGGAATGCTGAGCACACGTGCACTGTTTGGTTCTGTTTTGGTTTGTGTATTCTGTATTAAACCAGACCATGTTAATAAACCAGCATTTAAAGTATCCATGTATGCTGTATTTTAGATTACATTTTTCATGTGGGGTGTGACAGATGGCTTGAGTGATTGTGTGGGTGGTGACATCTGGTTCAGGAAGCTTTGAAACTGAGATGCAATGGCTGCAGTCAGTGTTTAAAAGAAACAAATAAGATTTAAACATACAGCACTTGAGGCCAAAATAAATAGACAAACAAAATGGACTTCCACTAAACAGTGGACAAACCCGGTGAGTCTGAACAGACAAGTTATCGTGCTGGTTTTTCTAGCACAAAATAGCAATTGTAATTGAATTCTCTTCACTCTCCGAACGCACGAGTGAAACGCTTCATCTTTTATGCAGGTGTACAGAGACTCTTGATAATCGGTCATTCCAATTTTAATCTCTGTACATCTGCATGTGCACTTCCTCGTGCTCGCATACAAATACCAGTTTTAATCTAAATGAAGTAATTGTGCCATCCTCATGTCTAAATACAATTATATAAGAATTACTCTACACAGACAGGTGGTGTGGGTTTTTTTTTTTTTTTTTTTTTTTTAAATATCATGTGCACCATCATCTAAACACCAACATTAACACACCACACACAAGATACACCACAGGGGTAGGGGGGTGGATGATAGGTTTGGTGGGATGGTCTGAGAACAGTGGAAGATAAGTTAGCTGCTAGTTTAGTTGAAATGGGGAGATCCGTTCCTGAGCTCTTACTAAAAGACCAGGTGAAGTCGGGGTAAGCATTTTGCATTCGTGTGGGGTTTGACAAATCCTGGTCCAAATATGAATAATTCATGTCTTTGTTTCTCTTGCTTTTTAAATTGTATTTTGCAGTCAGTGCTTTAATCATTAAGAGGGTTGTTCAAGTGGAATGCTTTGAATTGTAACAGGCCTTGGCTACTCTTTGCACTGTGGCCTTGCTCTGTGTCCTTTTGTACTGTACAGTATAGCCTGGTCAGAGTAGGACAACTTCCCCCTAAATTGACCTGTGCTTGTTTTTGAATTGACTAAGTAGTGGTTAAGAACATCTCATTTCAGGCTCTGCATGAGATACCGAGAGGGCAGTCGATTTGTTGTAGCAAGCTTTTGTGTGTTCAGATTGATTGACTCCACTCCGATGTTCCTTTTTTCCTGTAGAAGAAGCTCTGCAGGCCGCAGGTGTTGATCTGAAGGAACAAGATGGCTACCCAGAGTAGTAAGAATCATTTTTCTGTGGTGCACATTTTAACTTTTTAAACCTGCAAGTATAATTTCAATTAGCTCTACTGAAATTCTCATCTGTCAGTGTTCCTTAATGCCTAGCTTCCAATTACAAGGAATATATTTGAAAAGAAGAAATGTATTTACCCACTGTGCAGATTGTCTGTCTAAATATTGAATTTGATGTTTTGAGTAAAGACTACTTAAAATATTTAAAGTTAACAAGATGTGAAAACCCATGTACAGTATGCAATCAAACAAAGCCACACCTGCGCCAAAGTGTCTTTGAAGATAGTGCAGTGTTTCAGTTTGACTTACCGATCAGATGGCTTCAAAAGCTAAAGGATAGGCAGACTGAAGCTGCCTGTCGGTTTGCTGTAACAATGGACAGGTGTCGCACAAATTACTGGTTTGAGTTGTGACTAGTAAAAACCATTTAGTGACCAGTTTTTCCTAGTGGAAACACAAATATGCATATTTAATTGAAAGGAAATTTGCAATGCAGTTATTTTAAAGCTTTAAGTTTGATACAGAATTGTATAACTTCACTAATAAATTGCACTTGACTAGTCATGCAGTTACATAATGGTCTAATTTGACCTGATTTTCTTTTAACTAGTTCCATTCTACCAAGGTCACATAGTAATTATATAATATATATATATATATATATATTATATATATATATATATCTATATATATATATATATATATATATATATATATATATATATATATATATATATATATATATATATATATATATATATAGATAGATAGCTAGCTTGGAGCCAGCTGCCCATATAAATATAAATTATTTACAAATGGGTACATTTTATGCTGGATAGGATGGTTGCTTTCAGCAAATGGCTTTCTTTTCTTTCCAGCTGATTTGATGGAGCTTGACATGGCCATGGAGCCAGACCGTAAAGCAGCAGTTAGCCACTGGCAGCAGCAGTCCTACTTGGATTCTGGTATCCACTCTGGTGCTACAACCACAGCACCTTCTCTGAGTGGGAAAGGCAACCCAGAAGAGGAGGATGTGGACAATCAAGTTCTGTATGAATGGGAGCAAGGCTTCACACAGTCTTACACGCAGGATCAAGTTGCTGGTATGCCTCCTGGCTCATTTTTAATGCCACCTGTGTAGTAACTGAAACCATCTTGTGTTAAATGGTAAAATAGCTAAATGTCTAATAGTTGGTGAACTAAATTGTTTGGAACACACATTTCCTTTACTTGATTTAATGTTCATGAACTAAACAATTGGTATTCCTTTCAGATATTGATGGCCAGTATGCCATGACCAGAGCTCAGAGGGTGCGAGCTGCAATGTTCCCTGAAACTCTGGATGAAGGAATGCAGATCCCTTCCACACAATTTGATGGCGCACATCCTACTAATGTACAGCGTTTGGCTGAACCATCCCAGATGCTGAAGCATGCTGTGGTCAATCTTATCAATTATCAGGATGATGCTGAACTGGCAACACGTGCCATCCCAGAGTTGACCAAACTTCTGAACGATGAGGACCAGGTATAAATCTTAATTTTCTAAAAATTTTTATATATCTGAAGATTATTAATACTAACAATTTTTAACTTTGAAGGTTGTTGTGAACAAGGCTGCAGTTATGGTCCATCAGCTGTCTAAAAAAGAAGCCTCCCGCCATGCCATCATGCGCTCTCCCCAGATGGTATCTGCCATTGTCCGCACCATGCAAAATACAAATGATGTTGAGACTGCACGCTGCACAGCTGGAACTCTCCATAACCTCTCGCATCATCGTGAGGGCCTGCTTGCCATCTTCAAGTCGGGAGGTATCCCTGCTTTAGTGAAGATGCTGGGGTAAGTTTTATTTATTCCCAGAATAGCTATGCTGTAATTTGTAGGTAGCAAATTTCTAAAATGATTGGGTGACATTGTATCAGATAGCAGGACCTCTGCTTCGTGAAGTTTTTGTCCCTGGATTGCTTCAACACCTTTGTTATAAACTGGAAATGGAGGGGTTAGACTAGTGTCAAGTTTTGGTCTTAATGCAGAAGTTCTTATCTGAATCCTTTTGATTTTTTATAAATCAGATCGCCTGTTGACTCGGTCCTGTTCTATGCCATTACAACTCTTCATAACCTCCTACTGCACCAGGAGGGAGCTAAGATGGCTGTCCGTCTTGCTGGTGGTCTCCAGAAGATGGTTGCCCTACTGAATAAAACCAATGTCAAATTCTTGGCCATCACAACAGATTGCCTTCAGATCTTGGCTTATGGCAACCAAGAAAGCAAGGTAGGGAAATGTGGCTTAACAAATTTCTGCTGTACTGGGATTACCCAACCTGTACAAAAACTGTTCTAATTTTTGTATTTAAGCTCATCATTTTGGCCAGTGGTGGTCCACAGGCACTTGTTAACATCATGAGAACCTACACCTATGAAAAGCTGCTTTGGACCACCAGTCGTGTCTTGAAGGTCCTTTCAGTCTGTTCCAGTAACAAGCCTGCCATTGTTGAAGCTGGTATATTTCTAATTCAATTTGTTTATTGCAATATGTTTTATAAAGAGCTGAAAATCAGAATCTCTAATGTCATGGCTATTTTATTAGGTGGCATGCAGGCCTTGGGACTCCACCTCACAGACCAGAGTCAGCGCCTGGTGCAGAACTGTCTGTGGACCCTGAGAAATCTTTCAGATGCTGCTACCAAGCAGGTAACAGATTGTCCTCAGAACTCTGTACTCTACCCTGAGCGAATTTGCAATTAAAATTTCATTCATGTTTCAAAGGAGGATAGATCCATAGTTGAAGTAGATGTGATGAAGGTAACTTTTTTTTTTTACATTACCATTTTTGCCTGTAATTTTACACATTCTGAAGTCTGCTGTTTAGAAGCGTGTTCTAGGCCCCCTGAATTAAATGAAAAGTCGGGGTAAATGTAGTACTTGCAATCTTTAGTCCGTTTTTTTAAATAGTCTGTTAGATGTGCTACCAGATGGCCAATACCCTATTCACTGCTTAACTGTGCAATCATGTGTTGAAAACCTGACCTAAAGTGAATGGCAATCAGTGTTGATTCCTCAATGTGGTGAAGGATTTTTGTACTCTGATTTGTAGTAAACTAAACTTGTTTTTGTCTCCTATTTTTATAGGAGGGTATGGAAGGTCTCCTTGGAACACTTGTCCAGCTCCTGGGTTCTGATGACATTAATGTTGTGACTTGTGCAGCTGGTATCCTGTCCAATCTTACCTGTAACAACTACAAAAACAAAATGATGGTGTGCCAAGTAGGAGGTATCGAGGCCTTGGTTCGTACTGTTCTCCGTGCTGGTGACCGGGAAGACATCACTGAGCCAGCAATCTGTGCTCTTCGCCACCTAACCAGCAGACACCAGGATGCTGAGATGGCTCAAAATGCAGTTCGTCTCCACTATGGCCTGCCTGTGGTAGTAAAGTTGCTGCATCCTCCATCTCACTGGCCTCTGATTAAGGCAAGTTTGGTGCACCTGGACTTTTTTATTCTCTCTAGAGCATGACCTTGCCAGAAGTTATATTGCACTAAGTTACACTAATCATTTAAACACTAAGGTGTTAATCACAAGTTAAATCTTTCCCTTCCCCTCCTACACTTTCTAGTTTAACTTATTTTTTTTTCTTTGCAGGCAACAGTAGGACTTATTCGCAACTTGGCTTTATGCCCAGCAAACCATGCTCCCCTGCGTGAGCAGGGTGCAATTCCCAGACTAGTGCAGCTATTGGTGAGAGCACACCAGGACACCCAGCGCCGTACCTCTATGGGCGGAACACAGCAGCAGTTTGTGGTAGGCAAGAAAATATTTGCGCCTAATGGAGTAAAAGGCTGTTGTATTTAATCATCCACTAAACAAAATGTGTATTGCAGGAAGGAGTTCGTATGGAGGAAATTGTTGAAGGCTGCACAGGAGCTCTGCACATTCTGGCAAGAGATGTTCATAACAGAATTGTCATCAGAGGACTAAACACCATTCCACTCTTTGTTCAGGTATCTAGTATAGCTTAGTCTGCTTGGATACTAGTCAAGGGATGGGTGCAAGAATCATATAGCTGAGTTTTCAGAAATGACCGGTCTGTTTTTTTTATTCTAGGATAAGCATAACACAATGTACTAATGTTTCTTTTAGTTGCTGTATTCTCCAATTGAAAATATCCAGAGGGTAGCTGCAGGAGTACTCTGTGAACTGGCTCAGGATAAGGAAGCTGCAGAGGCAATTGAGGCTGAGGGTGCCACTGCTCCTCTCACTGAGCTGCTTCACTCCAGGAATGAAGGTGTTGGTAAGTATTGTTTTTTTTGTTTGTTTTTTTGGTTAAAGCATTGGTTGTATAGCTGCACAACATTGCTTGTTTATAGTCTGAGGGAAGTATAGATCTCCATTCACAGGTGCTTTAAAACCACTATCCTTGTTTATGCAGTGGACATAACTGCAATTACCATAAATGTAATACCTTTTTTTTACATTTACAGCCACCTATGCTGCTGCCGTTTTGTTCCGTATGTCTGAGGACAAACCACAAGACTACAAGAAACGTCTCTCTGTTGAATTGACAAGCTCTTTGTTCAGAACTGAACCTATGACTTGGAATGAGGTATGCAGTTGTAAAGTCATTTTGTTAGATTGTTTAATAGTTATTTGGCAATGTTTCTTAGTTCTACTGTAACCTAACTTCCTAGACTGGAGATCTTGGACTTGATATGGGAGCCCAGGGAGAACCTCTTGGATACCGTCACGATGGTATGTGACAAATCTACTTCTGAAATACATTAAGGGTTCAGTTAAAGCCAAATGATAATGTATTACAAGGTTTGGTTTGTGGTTCAAGCACCCATACCATAAAGACCTGAAGAATCTGTTTTGCATATAGTGGCTACAGAGGAAGCAATTAAGTGACATCCAGCTTCAGCCCGCACAGCAGATAAGACTAACCTACTGCATAGCATGTGGGGATGCTGCCAATGACCTGTTTTCTGTACAGTTTTTTTTTGTCCTTTTTGTACTAAAGGATATAAGCTTGATTTCATTTAAGATCTCAATCTGAATTTGCTGCTTTTAACCTCCTGATTTATACCCCCCCCACCTCTTAATCACTGTAATTGCAGATCCTAGCTACCGTTCCTTCCACTCTGGTGGATATGGGCAGGATGCTATGGGTATGGACCCAATGATGGACCATGACATGGGTGGTCATCACCCTGGTGCAGAGTACCCAGTTGATGGGCTGCCAGATCTTGGACATGCCCAGGACCTGATTGATGGGTTGCCCCCGGGTGATAGCAATCAGCTGGCCTGGTTTGATACTGATCTCTGAATTGCTACTACCTTGTTTTAGGTAAGAAAATGAAGAACTAGTTATCCATGCTTTAGTGGCTTTATGTACAAACCACTTATTTTTTGTATCAGTGCTACTGCTAGAGTGCTATGTATTTATTAATGAGCAGTTTAAGCCTGACACTTGGCACATCTGTCTTGCTACTTGTACTTGAGTTTGTTACATTGGGAATTATCACTTGTACTGACCCTTGGTTTTCTTTTCTTCCACAGCTGTTGTCTGAATGAACTTGCATTGTGATTTTGCTTGTAGAGTTGGGGTGGGAGTGTCAAAGTGCCTGATGCACTAAAGTGGATTTTCCCATGGGAACAGTCAAAGTCAATTTTGTTCTGGTCCGTTTTGGTTGAGGAATAAACTGCAAATGGATGTTGGGAGCGGCTGCTTAACCTGAGGAAAGCATAAGAGTGGATCTAAAGATGGATTTTAAAACTCTAGCTTTTTTTTTTTTTTAATTCAGTCTTTGTAATGGTACTGACCTAGCTTGCTTTTAAACTAGTCTAGTCACTTTTTTATTTCTTTTATTTTTGCAGTAATTTTGTATCGAGTCTTTCTTGTAGTGTTAAGTTATAGTGGTAATGTTCCAGCCATTTCTAACTTACAAATAAAGTACTGGTGTAGAACACTAATACATAATCAATTAAACTGTATTCTTGAATAAAGTGTAGCTTTTGTATAAAACAAATTGGATGGTCAAAATATGTAAATGTTGAAATAAGCAGGTTTAACTTTCCCCAGTGTCAAACAGTATTGTGCAAAGGACGGTGCCCTTGGGTGGGTTGTGACAGGATTGACTTTTTTTGCAAACAACGTAAGGCAGTCAAATCTTTTATCCCAAAGTTGTAGCCTGCTGTGCTTAATGGAAACTTGGTTATAATACAGCTTAAAAAAAAAAAAAATAAATTCACTGATTTCAATGCTGCCCGATTTCTTGAATGCATTTCACTATTACCAGGTTACACGACTAGTGTATGCTTTTAACTTTGTTTAAGCTGAATAAGATGCCAACATGGTGGAATGATAGTAAGTCAGTAGTTACAAGCTTTTAAACGGCGCATGTAAAATAAATTGGACTAGACATGTCTGACGAGCTGAATAAATGGACTGCAAAAGGTTAAACACATTGGCTATTAATACCCAAAATCTAGTAAACCACTTTTTCAAAAGTGCCCTACAAAAATCAAGGGTACAACCATTTCTGTACATGTAACAAGGCCTTCGAGACATGCCATGCCATGCCATGCATTGCTAAAAGAGGTTTGTACTGAATTTTACAAAGAAAGGCACATAAGCCTGTTTGAGTTGTAGAGTTTATTTTACCTGGCAACATTTATGGTGAGGTCTGAGCCAAATCCCTTGGATGGGACTGGGCAATATTGTTTTGAGTGTATTAAACTGACTGCTTTTTGTCTTTCATGATTTGATTTAGTGTCTGTCCCTAGGCTCTTTCTAGGAAATGACTGCATGTTTTACTGACTGTCCAGGGATGGCTCAATATACACATTATGGTCAGGTTGTTCTGACTGCAGGCCTTGGCAGTATTAACAGCCTCTTGTTCCCAATGTTTAGCTTGGTTTTTATCAATTTGTATACAATCATTTTATAGATTGAACTATGTGCAAGAAGTACAAATGTGTCCTATCCCTGGTGTTTTTAAATGGCATTTAAAAAGAATGATGGCACAAATACTCAACCATTTAGGTAATGGGAACCACTAATTTACAACTGGCTTAATTTGTAATTAAACATGAATAGTTTTTTTTTTTTAAGCTACCATTGGAAAATTCAAATTGAATTAACACCTAGAGTTGGAAGCCAAGTGATGAGGGAGCATACAGTTGGCTGTGCTTTATTAAGACTCCTCGGGAGAAGTAAAAATATCCAGAAGCGGCTGTCCCAATTAAATGAGGCATTTGAGACTACCTTAGACACACTTGTTTCTAAATGAAGAAATAATTACATTGCATAATGAGTGAATGTTATGCATAATTAAATTGTTTTATTCTTAAACATGAATGATTTCTACTTGAAATTAAACATAATCCCATTTTATCATGCCGATTTTTAATTTACATTTTTGTAAATGTTGCTGGTCAGTTTTCAAAATGTTACATTTTATTAAGTACGGCAGTTTAAGCAGTCTAGTTGTGGGCTTGTGAATACAATAAACCACAATGATTTAAACACAGTGCTAAATCCACATTTAAACAGTTTACATCCACCAACCTATTTAATCCAGTCTTGCCATTGTACTTGGGAATCTAAATTATTTGCTTGGGAGGTGATGATACTGTTAAGGCATATTTTAAAAGTTAGTTTAGTATAAAGGAATTTCACTGCAGGTTTTCCAAAAACACTACCGAGAAGCCCTGCCAGTCACTTCCGCTGATACTAGCCTTGTCACTAGACATTAAAAGGCAGCCTCTTGTTAGAGTCCAAATTGGACTTTTGAGGCAGCTGGCGGCTCAACAATAGGCCAGTATCTGGCCTATTACAACTCTAAGAATCTTTCATCATGCAACCCTACTATGGCCTCCCAATCAATGGAACATAGTCAGTCTTAATAACAGCAAACAAAGTACAGAGAAGCTTTGAAAGGGGAGTTCCAAGTACAGTTCTGCTTCACCAGAAAGGGGTAGTGGTAACATAAGACTGTAGAGCATGGAAGATTACAGCAGAGGATTGTCACAGTTTCCAAGCTATTTGGGGGGGGGGGGGGGGGGGACTGCAGTCCCCTAGGGAACTCACCTGGCAGCCTGAGCTATCCTCAGAAGTGTGAAAAAGGTCATCCCCACTCTTAAGTCACTGTTTCTCATTTGAAGTGATCTGCAATTAAAACTAAAGATTAATCAAATTACACCTTGTTTAACCCTCTAAGCATATTTGAGCCTGAAAATGTTATTGAACCATTAACTTAGTGTAGATATGTAAAATGGTAGCCGTATCAATCTAGAGATGATAGACAAAGATGATGTGATCTTTATCATTGTCTATACCTTTGTCTATCATGCTGTGGGTATGGAATACTTCATATGTTTAATTGCTCAGAAGACTATTAGTATCTTTGTTATGGAAAACTATTAATATTTAACAAGGAGCTTGTAACAAATCCAAAAAGACTTTCGGTATCGACACCAGGAAATTTATATTTTTAAATGTTATTTTTGGTTTACTAAATAACAAAACAAAAATTGTGTATATTGTATTTGACTATTTAATTTACAAGTATACATTTTATTTTGTACTTGGCATGGACTTTAATTATACCAGGCTGGCATTGAATTTACATATTATGCAGTATTGTGTATTCAGTGTTCTATTTGAATGGTTTGTATGCAATGCGATGTGTCAAAACAGTAAAGAATTGTGCTATTCAATTTAAATCTACTTGAATAATGCATAAAAACAATGATTTGTTTAAACTATAAAATTAGAATTGACAATGAAAATTGTTCAATGCACCTGACCTTGGGAGTATAGAAAATCTAGAAAAACATACTGTATTTTTATTTAACATGACACCTTATTTGGAGTGAATCAAAAGACAGTGGATTAGTTTTATTGTCCAAACAGGACACAGAGACCCTGAAAAGATCACTCACTTTTAATCGTGATTTAAAGTTAACTGCGTAGAAAAATTGAATTTTTCTTCCCAACATATCCCGAAGAGGGGCTGAAGAGAAGGATGGATTTAGCATTACTTTAAATGTCTGATATCTGCTTTTGCTAGCCAGGAGCTGTGATCTGTCAATTTAATTGAATGAATTTTGTTGGATATGGTAGAAAAAACGTGAGGAATGAGCAAGTTAATGCTCCTGTAACAGACCAATTTTAAAGGCCAACTGGATTGCAGTAGCGTAATTAGCTGCCACCACCTTTTATTTGATATGGAAAGTCCAGTTTAAAAGATCCCTCTACATTTAAAGGTCTATTTAGCAGCCATTTGGCTTGTCATGTGTGGCAAAGTGGTTGTTAGTGTGCAGGTGCTCAATGAACACAGACAATTATATCTAGGTGCAAAGTTTGTCTAATTATTTTTGTGTTTATAATTTGCAGGTTTGCCCTGCCCGTAAGTCCAGTTTTTATTATACACCCACACAAAACACATAGACAAGTCTATTAGTACATGAATTGGTGCTAGTGGTGCAAATACAGTTATTTCTGATACAAGTGCAGTGCTGTTCCAGGTTTGTGTTGGCCTCTGGCGCCAACTCCGGAATGTGTTAGCTGGCTAGTGAGAGCAAGTAAACTAATAGAACAAAACAAACACTTACGCTTATTTACAAAACACAGGTCTTTCTGGGTCACTTAACCAAAACGTAGGAACAGAACATGGCTTTGACACCTATTTATACTGTCACTCGTGACCCCTTCGTAAACAATTGCAGTCGCTTCTCCAATCTGTGGCTGCCACATCATTTCCTTTCCGGGTCAATGAGTTAGTGTGCTGAAGCTCTGTCTCTTCTACATGACCAACTTCCTTTTAACCCTCGGCACAAAGTGTCAGGCCAAGTAGTCCAGAGTACTCTGTTCCTGTTACGCTGTTGCCCTCACAGGTCGAGAAGGAGATTTACAACCAAGAATCATTTTCTTTCTGTTATGCATGTCAAAATTGACTCTCTCCCCAGGAGCTCAGCTTCCTGGTGGGCCAATTTCGCAGGCCAATAAACTGGTTAGTGAGAAAGCATGAATTATATTTTTAATTATTAAAATTTTGTGTGTTTGTGTATATATATACACACATGCATACAGGTAGTGGACAAAAAAATGGAAACACCAATGTAAAGTCACTTAAGGCATTCGGCCACCACGTATGGCCTGTATTCGCCATGGCATAGAGTCTACCAGCCTCTGGAATTCTGCAGGAGGGATGTGAAACCATTCTTCCAGGAGAAAGTGAATCAACTCACGTCTGGTTGATGGAGGTAGAAAACGCTGCATCAGATGTCATTCCAGAATATCCTAAAAATGCTCGATTGGGTTCAGATCTGGTGAGTGAGAAGGCCATGACATATGGATAACATGAGTGTCATGTTCATCAAACCATTGGGTGACTACACATGCTCTGTGGATGGGGGTATTGTCATCCTGGAAGACACACCCACACACTCCCACCAGGAAAGAGATGCTGCAACATGGGGTGAAGATGATTACTCAGTACCATTGAGTAGCGATTAACATTGACCTTCTAAGGGAATGAGTGTACCCAACCCATGCTGGGAAAATGCACCCCACAACATTATTGAACCAGCAGAGCCCTTCATTGTTGGAACCAAGCACTCAGGGCTGTAGAGTTCTTTAGATTGGCACCACATGTGCACTCGTCCATTTGTTGAGAACACGGTGAAGGATGATTCATCTGACCATGTCACATTTCTCCACGGCTCGGTAGTCCATTGCCTGTGCTATTTGCACCACTGGACTTGCAAACGTGCTTTGCCAGGTGTAATGAGTGGTTTGTGCACTGCAACCCAACTATGGTATACCTCTCTGTGTAGTTCTCGGCGGACAGTTTTTAATGAAACTGGCTGCTCACACCCCAGGTTGAAATTTGCAGTCAATTGATTTGCAGTTGCTCGCCTGTTTTGCCTTGCACTTTTAACTGATGCACGGATAGCACGATCCTGGAGCATGCGCTTCCGCCTACTGTTGCCCTTTGCTGATGATGTCTTTCCCTCGGAGTTCCATACCTACATCACCTTAGACACAGCTGCTCGTGAAACATCAGCAAGTTGAGCTGTCTTGGTCACTGAAGCTCCTGCCAAACGTGCCCCAACAATCACCCCTCTTTCAAAGTCACTGAGGTCTCCACTTGCAGCCATGCTAGCCATAATTATAGGCAACCAGGCCTGTCCAGCATTTTTTATATGATCCTAAGCATGTTGGGATGTTATTTGCTTAATTAACGCATGAGCCACACCTATGTGGAAGCCCTTGCTTTCAGTATACGTGGTGTCCCTCATTTGCCCAGGTGTTTCATACCATTTTTTATATATATATATATATATATATATATATATATATATATATATATATATATATACACACACACACACACAGCATGTGTTGATTTGTTTTTCTGTGAAGGCATCCCACAAGGGATCAATTTGCTTTACACACACACTGGTTACGTGTGTGTTAAAATACTATATTGCAGTATTCACATTTAAGTGCTTTCGGTGCCTAGCATTTCTTTGGTCCCTACATGAATTATGAGGCAGTGACTGACAAGAGCAGGTTCAGATAAGGGCTGAAGGTTTTATTGCTTCTTTACACTGCATACAAAAACAATCCATCCACATTCACAGGTGAAAAATGTTTCTGTTACATGTAGTCATGTGTATAACAAGGAATTAAACTACAGGCAAATCCAATAACAGCAAACTGATTATAAATGCTTATAAATGTAGCAGTATTCACATTTAAGTGCTTTCGGTGCCTAACATTTCTTTGGTCCCTACGTGAATTATGAGGCAGTGACTGACAAGAGCAGGTTCAGATAAGGGCTGAAGGTTTTATTGCTTCTTTACACTGCATACAAAAACAATCCATCCACGTTCACGTTATGTGTATAACAAGGAATTAAACTACAGGCAAATCCAATAACGGCAAACTGATTATAAATGCTTATAAATGTTGCTTTAAGACAAATATACTGTAAAAGTAGCTGCTTAAAGAAGATTTGTGCTCAATTAGGTGCAGCCCTGCTGTTGCTAAGCAACTATGTGCCGCAATCAGAAAGGCTTTTTACCTAATTATCTTGACAAAAACTTAGAAGACTCATTTGCAAACTGATACAATAGTTGCAGATACAAGACTTCAGTGTTTGAACCCCTGAAACACGCAGAACTAGTATCAATATGAAGAGTAAAAGGCAAGAGTTAAAAGACTTGTAGAGATATAAATAAACCATCCTGAACGTATACAATAAAGCACATTAATTCACAATCCACTTGTGCTGGCTGCCTCTGCAGACTGATCTACAGATAAATCAATCTACTGAAATCAGCACTTCTATTTTGGGTCCCTGTGCATAACTGCAACTCCCCACCCACCATCATCATCATCATCATCATCATCATATAATAATAATAATAATAATAATAATAATAATAATAATAATAATAATAATAATAATAATAATAATATATTTTTATGTTTTATGTTATGACATATGTTCTTTTTTTACCTATTGTTTATGTCACTCAGACATGCTTCTTGTCTGAATAAAGTTTGCACACGGAACAGGACACAGCACCAGCTGAAATCGAGTACAATAACCATTCCCTCTTAACTGACTTCCCATTAAATAACTTTCAACTGAAAATGTCTTTAGATATATTATGGGCTCTGTATATCATTGATTTTTCTTTCATATCTTAACTTTTCATCGGTTTTTGTGACTTTGTAGACCCGCAATTTTTCACTCCCGTAACTTAGTTTCATCCCTGCTACAGTAGTTTAGTTACGACTGTTCGTTTCAAACTACTTTCATATGCAAATGTACGAATCTCATTATACTATCCTTGATGTATTATAATTTTTTCCTGACTTACAACTTTGGTTTGTGCTTGTTATTTTATACATGCCTCTCACTTGTGTAGATTCAACTAGCTGTTTTCATATGAAACTTCAACATTTACTTAATTTTAAACTTTTAGTTACTATAAAATAAAGGCACCTTAAAATATATAATAAACTATATTATATATATATATCTATATATATATATATATATATATATATATATATATATATATATATATATATTTATTTTTATTTTTACACATATTACACATATGTGGTGAGGGAGGGGGGGAATCAATTGGTTGCAAAAGCAAAGTGTGTATGCAATTGTAGACCGACTACGTCAGAAAGGGATTCACCCTTACAAACTGACTAATTAGGCACCTTTGCTGCCTCTAGGCATAGGTAGAATAACCCTACTATAGGGTTACACAGGTTCAAAGGTATCTCGGTAGGGGTGCCACACCGCTAAGATCCACCATCAGCCAGAATAGGGATGCACAAACCAACCAATGAAATTAAAACGTTAAGTTCACATCACAGAGCTAGGTTAAAATTATTTGAATCTCTAGTGGCACCTTCTAGGAAACACAGGCAGCCAGAATGCATAAACACTTCCTTCCCACAATTTATACTGTCTTACACATTAAACTAAGTAGGACAGTATTGCCAATGCATTCCCAACCCATACAAATGTTGCACACCCGACTAAAACCCTGTATCTCTCAACTCTAATTATTGCACTAGCAATGTAACCAGGTCTTCCGAGTAGACTCAAGTCTTGGATCCAGTTAGCCTTGGTGGGAATCTTGGTACTTTAGTTTCAAGTGGTTACTTGGCTCATTATCACAGAGGTAGTTTCAGCAGGTCCACTTCTGTCTTTGCGTATCGTCCCGTGTAGTGTTGTACTCCGTTAACTCCACCCACACACTCTATCAGCGTTCCCTTCTATCGGGGCTGCAGCTGTCCGCATTCAGTCCAAATTCTCTCTCCCCTCCGATATTACGCTCTTCTGATCTCGTTCTCTGTTGGTGCCTATTGTAGTTTGTGGTCGTCTCATTATCCCAATCTCCTCCCTCTGTTTCTCTCTCCCCCGATCCCTCTAATAGGGCTCGTAATAATGCAGATAGCCTGGCGGTGTGCACCGGTCTGCTGGCACCAATGGCAATGCTGCTGCTGCTGCTCCACTGTGCACGTGAAAATAAAATAAAGGAATAATCAAATAAGTGCTACAACATAAAACAAAAAAATTAAATATACTCCTTACACAACACGCCTTCAATAATTCAAACCAATTTTTATTTAAATATATATATATATATATATAATATATATATATATATATATATATATAAAAGAAAATAGCCAGCAGCAGTTTAGCATGTCACTTTGTCACTACACACACACACATACACACACACACACACACACACACACACACACACACACACACACACACACACACACACACACACTACTGTGCAAAAGTTTTAGGCAGATGTGAAAAAATGCTGTAAAGAATGCTTTCAAAAAGACATGTTAATAGATTATATTTATCAATTAACTAAATGCAAAGTGAGTGAAGAGAAGAAAAATCTACATCAAATCCAAATTTGGTGTGACCACCCTTTGCCTTCAAAACAGCATCAGTTCTTCTAGGTACACTTGAACAAAGTCAGGGATTTTGTAGGCATATAGTCAGGTGTATGATTAAACAATTATACCAAACAGGTGCTAATGATCATCAATTCAATATGTAGGTTGAAACACAATCATTAACTGAAACAGAAACAGCTGTGTAGGAGGAATAAAACTGGGTGAGGAACAGCCAAACTCAGCTAACAAGGTGAGGTTGCTGAAGACAGTTTACTGTCAAAAGTCATACACCATGGCAAGACTGAGTACAGCAACAAGACACAAGGTAGTTATACTGCATCAGCAAGGTCTCTCCCAGGCAGAAATTTTAAGGCAGACAGGGGTTTCCAGATGTACTGTCCAAGCTCTTTTGAAGAAGCACAAATAAATGGGCAACGTTGAGGACTGTAGACACAGTGGTCGGCCAAGGAAACTTACTGCAGCACATGAAAGACACATCATGCTTACTTTCCTTCGCAATTGGAAGATGTCCAGATATTTGGCTGTAGCAGAAAGCAGTTTGTTCGCCGAAGGGCTGGAGAGCGGTACATGAATGAGTGTCTGCAGGCAACAGTGAAGCATGGTGGAGGTTCCTTGCAAGTTTGGGGCTGCATTTCTGCAAATACAGTTGGGGATTTGGTCAGAATTAATGGTCTCCTCAATGCTGAGAAGTACACACAGATACTTATCCATCATGCAATACCATCAGGGAGGCATCTGATTGGCCCCAAATTTATTCTGTAGCATGACAACGACCCCAAACATACAGCGAAAGTCATTAAGAACTATCTTCAGCGTAAAGAAGAACAAGGAGTCCTGGAAGTGATGGTATGGCCCCCACAGAGCCCTGATCTCAACATCATCGAGTCTGTCTGGGATTACATGAAGAGAGAGAAGCAACTGAGGCTGCCTAAATCCACAGAAGAACTGTGGTAAGTTCTCCAAGATGTTTGGGCCAACCTAACTGTCGTGTTTCTTCAAAAACTGTGTGCAAGTGTACCTAGAAGAACTGATGCTGTTTTGAAGGCAAAGGGTGGTCACACCAAATATTGATTTGATGTATATTTTTCTTCTGTTCACTCACTTTGCATCTTGTTAATTGATAAATATAAACTATTAACATGTCTATTTTTGAAAGCATTCTTACTTTACAGCATTTTTTCACACCTGCCTAAAACTTTTGCACAGTAGTGTGTGTGTGTGTGTGTGTATATATATATATATATATATATATATATATATATATATATATATATATATATATATATATATATATAATACAAGTTTATTTTATAAATACAGTTTATTTTTATATATTAAGGTGCTTTATTAATAAGGTGATCAGATTTAGAAGTCTTTAAACTGGGACAGTATGAAATATTGTGAATAACTTCCAACTTCAAAGTCAGCTTCAACAACATTACTGGGGAGTTGGTTCCAGACTCCCACAATTCTATGTGTAAAAAAAGTGCCCCCTATTTTCTGTTCTCAATGCCGCTTTGTCTTCTCTCCATTTGTGACCCCTGGTCCTTGTTTCGTTTTTTCAAGTCGAAAAAGTCCCTTGGGTCGACATAGACTTTTGAATGCTTGAATCGGATCACTGTGTAGTCTTCTTTGTTCAAAACTGGATAGATTCAATTATTTTAGCCTATCTGCATATGACATGCCTTTTAAACCAGGAATAATTCTGGTCACTCTTCTTTGCACTCTTTCTAGAGCAGCAATATCCTTTTTGTAGCGAGGTGACCAGAACTGAACACAATATCTAGCTGAGGTCTTACTAATGCACTGTAAAATTATTTTTTATGAAGAAACAGAAATAAAATGTAAATGAAAAAAAGGTCTTTCTTTATTATAGTGAATAAACTACATTGCACTGAAATAGATACGTGAGAATTCATTAAAGCAGTCCTTTTCCTTTATTAAAGGCTAATAAAACACATTTGAGAAGTTATTCTCAAACATCTCATTTGCTTATGTAATGTCCATCAATATACTATAGCATTTCTGTTTTTTTGCGGGGCACAGAAATGAAACTGCAACTGTGAATAGATGAAGGCTCAAGTCATTTAATTTTATAATTAAATAATTTATAATTAAAATAATTCAAGAATCACAAAATCAAATCATAAAGTGAGGAAAAGGGAACTGGGAGTCTAAAAAGAAAATAATGATTGTAGTAGTTTTTCTTTTACCCTTCCATTTCTCACTCTACCTCTCTGTCTCACACGCTCTTGTCTCCCCCAATCCTCCTGGTCTTTTCTCTGCACACCCTTATATGCACCACACACCACAGTGCAACCCCTGCATGCACACACCATCGTGAACCTCTGCAAGCACGCACCACTGTGCAACACCTGCACCAACGAACCACCATGTAAACCCTGCACGTACGCACTACTATGCAACCCCTGCATGCACGCACCACCATGTAACCCCTGCACATACGCACCACTGTGCAACCCCTGCATGCATGCACCACCTTACAACCCTGCACGCACACACCACCATGTACACCTTGCACATACACACGCACCACCATGCAACTGTTGCATGCACAGACCCACCATGCAAGCCCCGTACGCATGCACCACCTTGCAACTCCTGCACATACACACTCTACACTATCCTGATTCTCTCCCTGCATGCTCACCACCACCATGAACCCCTGCACACAAACACCCTCTACACACTATCCTGAATCCCCAGGGTCTTGAAATGTGATATGCTGTCCGCATAAGCAGCTCTTTAATTGCTCAGGGAGTTTCAGAACCCTCCTTTGTGTGAAAAAATTGACATTCCATTGCTTATCAGTGCCACTTTGGGATGGTGGTAGAGGGCACAGCAAGTTTCTTGCTGTTTTTTTTTAATTTATTTTATTTTTATTTAGCACGTTCTTATCTCAAACTCAGCTGTGAGTAAACACAAAATGCAAAACAGGTTGTTTATAATTGGGCTTGCTACTCTCTACCTGGCTTTAAAGCTGTAATTAACATTGTTAAACCATCTCAATTTCTTAATTACATCACTGATATCAGACGATGATGAAACAAGCTGAAACATGTTTCTAGCTATACATTCCTTGAACAAAACTGATAGCTTTACAATCACTGGAAGGAAGATGTAGTCACTACACTACACACTGCTTGTCTCATACAATAAATACATTCTGCCTGGAGAAGCACATAACATATGCAGAATTAGCAAGAAATAGGACAGGGATGTCAAACTCAGTCACTGGAGAGCCTCAGTGTCTTATGGCTTTCGTTCCACCCGAGCTTTCAGTTACTTAATTGGTCTAATTATTTCATTAACTGGACACATTTAACACTTTTTTCAGGTCTCAAAATGTTTCATAGATAGTGTACCTTGAATCAAGTGCAATTTTAAAACCATCAACTGTAAAAGACCTTCAAAAATTGTCAAATTCAACAAATAATTAGATCAATTACATTAATTGAGGGCCTGGCCCTCCCAAATGTCCCTTTGGTCCACACAGATCCACTTTCCTAAATGGTCTTAAAACATCGCATTAAGATTTTTTTAAAAATCTCTAAGAGCATGAAGTGAATTTTTTATATATTCTATAAGATGATATATATATATATATATATATATATATATATATATATATATATATATATATATATATATATATATATATATATATATATATCCGCCCACTCAGTTTAAGCACATATCCAGTTTAAGAAGCCATTAAAATAAAATATGTGAGAGAGAGAGAGAAGGAAGTACTGTAGACAGTTAAGAAAAGTTAACGGACAGATTATAAAAATGTTAGTAAATTTAGGTCAGTGACTTAGTTTAAAATATCAAAGTTTGACTGCCAAGGAAATAGATTCCCTTTTTTTGCCATCCTTTCATTTTATTTAGTTATTATTTACGTACATTGTGTTAGTTTTATTTATTTCGGGACTCCTTGCCATAGTTCTGCTGCATCACAATGGATCGGTTTCTTATTTGACAAAATAAAGAACCTGTGCCTCACACTACTACTAGTAGCACTGATAATAAAAGTCCAACGGAGGAAAGTAACATTAAATCTGCCATTGCTTCTTGTTCTCTACCTAGTGCATCAGCTGACGATCTTAATAGAGACACTCCTAGCCAGCCTGTTTTAAAATTTTATCCACGCCGAAGTATGTTCGGTGAGCGAGAGAGAAGCTTTAATGCAGGCTGGTTTAAAACACATCCCTGACTCGAGTAATCCGTAACAAAAGATACCTGCTTTTGTTTTCCTTGTCGCATTTTTGGGGGTAGTAAATGACAAGGATACAGTGTTTACAGTATGCGGGTATAACAACTGGAAATCTGAGCTTGAACGTGAAAAGGGTTTTCACAAACATGCCTTGAGTCATGTTGCCGCTTGGAGTGACTTTAAACACAGACAGGCAATGGAAGAAACCATTGATTCTCTGTTAGGTCCCAAACAAGTGGAGAAAAGCAGGTACTGTGTTAAAAGTATTGGAGAGAGAGTATATTTTCTTGTAGTCAATGAACTCCCCCTTCATGGGGATAGTGATAAAATAGATGGTATGGACTGTTTTACAACTGGGCTTTTCATAAAGCTATTTGAATACACTCTAATAATAATAATAATAATCTTTATTTTTATATAGCACCTTTCATAGTGGGCCACCATCACAAAGCCCTTTACAAGATATGGGACTAGGGTGTGTGAACTATGCTTTAGCTGCAGAATTACTTACAAGAACGTCTCACCTGAAAGACTGATTTAATACCTGAGGAGCATCTGATTGGCTTGCTTGAATTGCATCAGTTGGAATTCAACACCTCTCTGAAGTAAGTTTTAATGCTGACATCATCATCAGCCAGTGCTACCATGGTGCATCAGGGATGAGTGGGGTTAATGGAGGTGTGCAGGCTTTGCTGCAAAGAAAACTAGGAAGGCACATACATTGTTACAAACATCAGCTGCACTTAGTTGTAGTGCATGCAATTCAAAGTGAACCATGTGCAAAGAGATTTTTTGATCCTTATAGTTCTCTGTATAAATTGCTCCATTGGCACAACATTACTCAAAAGTACAATGGCCCTTCATTAAAGAGATTGCTAGAAATTCGCTGGAAAAGCAATTTTGAAGTGAACAAATGTGTTGTTGATAATCAGAATCTTATTGCTAATGTACTGTCAGAAGTCTCAGAGGATAATATTGCTTCCATAGACTTGTATAGAAGCATCCAGACTTGTTTCTCAGCTGAAGAGACAGAACCTCTTTGTTCTTGGAAAGGTCCTAGTCCACATTCTTAGTATTTTAAAGTCAGCAAATGCTGTTCTTCCACCACAATCTTTTGATCTGTGCTGTGCTGGTGATGTGATAAATACATCAGTAGATGCATTAAAAAATCTCTGTCAAGACGCAGATTTGTGGAGTGAGCACTGTAGCGTAGCTGTAGATGTGCATACTACAAACAGACAGAGAACCATGAGTAAGAAGCTAACTGATTATGTTATGTTTTCAACACTAGGACATTCAGACTGCAAGTACTGCTAAATCTGACTGCAGTCTGGCATAAAAGAGACGTATGTTAAACATTCTAGAATCTAGATAGAGTGGTGTCAGAGACAGAACACAGATGTTCTCCGAAGAATCTGGATTTAATGAAGTCTTTGTTTTGCCGATCCCCAATCTAGTACATTTCTTGATGCTACCATGCTAGAGCCTCTTCAGATGATAGCTGTTGTTGACAAAAATGACATGGCCAATGAAATTGTTGTAGCTAAACTTATGTTGCTTAAAAAACTCAAAGATGTAGACAGTGCTGCTGTTTGTAAACTTCTGCATGGATATGCAGATGCATTTCCTTTGCTGCATAAGGAATTGCAATGAAAAATTATTATGTTTAAAAGCATGTGTCCAAATGGGGGCCCCTCTAAGAGGTCTACTGCCCCCCCCCCCCCCCCTCAACCTCGACCCGGACTGGAGGTTGGGACCAGCATCTCCATCCCACAGGGAGGGTATCCCTCATGGATGACACGGGAAATTACTTCATTGGAAGTAACCTGGCTAATTCAGAAGCTAATCTTCGAATTTACCAGGTTTGGTCCTCACTGGGGTCGGGAGGACCTGGATTGGAGACCCCGGGGCTAGATATGTCAATAATCTAGATGTAAGTTGATATATTTAACCTGTGGCATTCTATCCCTATCAGGAAGGCCTATGGATTGTTAGAAGGATTGTTAGGCCATACAGATTGATACAATTAACTTGTGTCATTCTATCACTCTTGCAGTTAACCCTTTTATGGGCAGTGTAAATGTTTCCAAGTAGGAAGGACTATACACTAAATGGTTGAGGGGCACATTGTTACATGTTACTTGTACTTCACTCAAGAATGTCTAATCTCTCACTAGATGTATCATTACTATTATACAATGTATTTGATTTTTTTAACATTGTATTTGCATAGTTTAAACATTATCTATAGCCTAGAGTATAAACTATCAGGAATAGATAAGGAAAATGTTGACTAATATAATACAAAAAGATTATTTGAAGTTGTTGAAGGGCACTGGCCTCTTAAACCCAGAAGGTCTGGTAAACCCCTATGCATGATTACATATTGATGGACATTACATAAGCAAATGAGATGTCCTTTTTCTGGAATACCATGTTCCTTCTCAAAAATGTGTTTTAACATTAAGCCTTTAATAAAGGAAAACGACTACTTTAATGAATTTTCAGTGCAATGTAGTTTCTTCATTTTAATAAAGAAATAAATGTTTTAACATTTACATTTTATTTCCGTTTCTTCATAAAAAATAATGTTTTCCGGGGAAAGTAAAAAAATACCTTAACTTTGATTGGTGTACTAATGGTTACTCTTAAATGAATTCACAATCCAGTTTATGATAAACTGTGCATGCATGACTTAGAAACTTGGCAGTCAGCTGAGCAGAATATCCCAAAAACTGGGCTGAATTTTGGAAGAGCAAAGCGGCACAGAATTTGGGACATTATCAGAAAACCAAAGCGGCCCAGAATTTGGAACATTATACAGTCAGCCCTCTTTATACCGCCTGGTAAGGGCCATGGGCAAAAACGGGCAATAAGCGAAGGTGGCACTATAGTGAGGGTCATCACCCCAAACCCCAAACCTTTTATGTTTGCAATAAATTTAAATGTTTTCATTTCTTAGTTATACAATTACATTATTACAGGGAACTCCCATCCACAGTCGGCTGTGGAATAGCCCAGACTTGAACCGGTGACGTCCAGGCTATAGGGTGCATCCTGCACTCCATACTTTTTTCCAATTGATATTACATTTTAGAATTGAATTCCACAATAGACAAGCTCTAGGTCTAGCATGCTCCAAATTTGTAAAATGTTTTCTTAAAAAAGTGTTTGTGCACCTTAAATCCATCAGATCAATATTACTAATGTGTAAATTATGAAAAGAAGGTTTTAGATACAAAGTGGATTTGCATAAATTAATTTAAAGATTAATCTGAATTGTATCAAAAACTATGGCAAAATCTTTTGGTGTCACTGGAAGAGCAAATTTCTGCAAAAAACTGGAGTAATTTAGAGGATCACCCTTAGTGTCAAAGAGGTTGCAAACAAATATAATATTATTATCAATCCATTTTTGCATTAATAAAGACTTCCTTTTATAGATAATACATTTATTTTTCCAAATAGGGATTCTGTGAGGGGAGAAATTGTGACAAAAGGCAAGTTTTGCAGTTTAACACCTCTACATAGAACCCAGAATGCTTGCCATGTAATTTCCTATTATCCAAATCACATTTCAATAAGAAATTAAGGCCTTCATATTTACTAAAAATTATTTTAGAAATGTGATACTACATAGAGTTCTCGGATGAGAACATTTTTTTAATCCATTTCACACGAAAAACATTAAGTAGATTTGTGAAATGAATAACATTTAAACCTCCATTACAGTAGCTATTAAACAAAATGTTTTTTTTAACGTTTGGGAGTTTTGTTCTTCCACACAAAATTCAAAATAATTTTATTTATCTTTTCTGTACATACAGAGGGAGTAGAAATGGTTATGGGCCAGTAAACTAATCTAGATATCCCTTCAGCTTTAGAAAGGAGAATCCTGCCTTGTATAGTAAGATCTCTCTGGAGTCATAAGTTGAAGCGCTGAGACATTTTCTTTAATCTAGGCTCAATTTTTTTTTGATTCTGTGATTTATGTCTTTACATACATATACTCTCAAATATTTCAGTCTTACATACCCTGATATTCCCAACAGAAGTAATTTTAGAGTTTTTAATAGAGATACGTTAACATTTATTAATTTAACCAGAGACCAGATGCATCAGAGAAAATTTTAATAGTATTCAAAGCCTTTGATACCCGTTCTTTATCTATTCAAAAAAAAGTGTGGTGTCATCAGCTAGTTGAGTAATAATAAACTCATGATCTCCAATCTCAATCCCTTTGAAGGATCTACTTTGTCTAATAAGAATGGCAAGAGACTCTGCAGCCAACACAAAAAGAAAGGGGGATAAAGGGCATCCCTGCCGAATACCTCTTTCAATATTAAATCTTGGTGTGGTACATTTAGACAGGCCAATTGAGCTATTATTTTTTTGTAAAGAATCTTGATAGTCAATAAATGTGTTACCGAACTGGAAATATTGTAAAGTTTTAAACAAAAAATAATGTTCCACTGAATCAAACGCTTTATAAATATCTAGAAATAAGATATAAACATCTGAAGAAATTAGGTGATCATTGTCCAACATGCCCAGGACTAAACGAATATTGTTACTAATGTGTCTACCGGAAATAAAACTAGATTGGGCTTCATCTGTCAGATATGGCAATGTGGTCCTTCATCTAGTAGCTAAAACTGACGCAGCAATTTTGTAGTCACAGTTCAAGAAAGTAATTGGGCACCAGTTATCCAATAGTAAAATATCTTTATCATGTTTAGGTAATAGAGAAATAAGACACTGAGTTGTAGTTGAAGGTAAGTAATTCTTGATAGAAATTAAATTCAATAGTTTGCATAGAAAAGGAGCCAGCTCTAGGTGAAAACATTGATAAAACTAAAATTGGTAGACCATCAGGACCAGATAATTTGCCAGACGTAAGTATCTTAATTGCTGCAAAGATTTTTTGCAGCTCAAAATCTTTGTCACAAGATGCTCCATCTAACTCTCACACAGGAAAGAGGATTTTCGAATGAATTAAACAAATCTATAGTTTCCACTGATAACTTAGAAGCGTATAAGTTACTATAAACCTGTGACATTTTCAGAGATCTCAGCCATCTCATCAGATATTTTCCCATTAACATTTAATTTTGTAATGCTGTTTTTTGTATAATTTATTTTTTCCAGATTAACAAAAAAATAGAATTTCTTCCCCTCTCAATCCATCTGGCCCTGGATCTAACAAAAGCTCCCTTAGTTAATTCCACATAATATTGATCCATTTTAGATTGCAATTCCACAATCATATCGATTTCCATATCTGATAAACTCCTCCTCGATAGTAATTGTATTAATTTAGAGGATACCTCCTGAATTTGCGAGTTAAATGTTCTTTTAATATCTGTACCAAGTTCAATTGCTACATTTCTAACATTACATTTTAACCATTCCCAGTTAAAGAAAATATTATCATCTGAGCCATCAATTAGTATGTCTTGTATCATTTTTATATTACATTCTACATTAAGATCTGAACACAAAGCAACTACGTTAGAGTTAAGTTTCTGTCATGAGAAATTGCTTGGAAAACGATGCAACCATTCATCAAGAGGTTCATTCAAATCTCCCCCAAATATAATTACAGCATTGGGAAATTGTATACTTAATAATTGAATTTTTATGGAAAGTACATCAAACATAGCTATTAAGCCTACTTATTACAGCCATATATATTTGTCCAAATTATTATATTATTATAAAGTTTTATAATAACGATAAGCCAATGACCACAATCATCCATTAACAAAGAAATAACTGAGCCTTTAAAATTTTGAAACAATATAGCTAGTCCAGCAGAATGATTGGATCCGTGCACAAGAATAATTGCACCCCCACCCCCACCCCCCCATTGCAGTTTCCAAAACCTGAAATCAGCTTTACAGTAATGTGTCTCTTGTAAAAAAAAAATTAGGATTCAACGATTTACAAAAAAGGATAACTGCCTCCCTTTTAGTAGTATTTCTCAAGCCCCTTGCGTTTAAAGTAAAACAAGCAAAATCTTCAATGGTAAGCATCAACAGCACTAACGATCTTATAGAGTTAATAATGAAGTACAGGTAAATAAACAACAGTACGACAGAGAGGGCACTAACTCCCATAAGCTCTACATAATAACCTGAACTTAAAGTCCATAACAATAAATTGTAGCGTATATCCAGCGCAAAAATTAAGAGGGCAGTCGGCCACTGTTGCTGAACTAAATTTTTTTCCCATCAATATAAGCATCAGGAAATGAAATGAGCCATTTTCCCTTTGCGACCTGCCTTTTCTACCAAAAGCCCAATTTTGCTCTTGCTTCCTTCACCACTTTTGTCAAATCCTCAAAAACTGTATTCCGAGCTCTTTGACTATCGACGATGTGTGAACCAATGCATTTCGATAAGTTTGTAAACGACAAGGAAATTTTGTTTAATTTGTTTCTCAACACCCGTAAATCGAGTAGAAAGGTTGTTAACAGCTTTCAGAATATCAGCATTTGAAATGGTACTCTCTGGGTTGTTCTAAGAAACATTTTCATCCACTGTTTTGAGTCTTTTTCTTTTTTGCAAAAGGACATTTAGCGGGAGTCTCTGGCAACGCAACAGCAAAGCACTCCTTCATTTCTTGCAACTGCTCCTATACATCCGACACCGGCATGACACAATAATTATATATTTCAACAACACTGTTTTTCGATAGATGAATTTGCATTACTCAACTTAGAAGAGATATCTTCCTTAATATCACTGTATCACATTGCTTAAGAGACTTTTCCCCTGCCTTTTTTAGTCATAATTGCACTTGTTTCGGATAGGCCTACATACGGTTAGTAGAATGCAAGTTATATACTGGGGGTCCAGAACATACGAGTTCCAGTCATTAATTTACCACATAAGAATCAGATAAACATTCCTAAAAGTTCTTAATATCAGACCTTATTTCGCTCCTGCTTCATTAATTCATAGCCAAAAGGGAATTAGAGAAACCCTGTTACAGCCTCAGAGAGCTCACAGCTATGCTGCTACCCGGTCACCATCTTCTGACTCAGACTTCTTCGTCTTCGATCACAATGCCTCCAAGCTTTCCCACTTGTGTTCACATCATATTCCTGTGACAGAAAGACCAATCAAAACACGAGACTGTTATACGATTATATCCCAAAAACTGAGCCTGTGTCATACCTCCTTCAGTGCACTGCATTGTAAACATGGCACAGTGAAGTGACATTACTGATGCCACTTGCCATTGATTTCTGCAATTGTCGCATATAGCTGCACACGAAGCAATGTCGTTTGCATGCAGATATACAAATATCATGAAAGAAGAGAATAATCCCAACACAATACAATGGTACAGATAATGTTAGACTACTCTAGTCTAACCTCTTCAGGCAGGGAGAGTGAGAATTTCATATATATTGTGCATGCTTCTACTTCATATTCCATTCTCCTATTTTAAACATATTAATGAACTTTTCAGTAAATTTATATGGGGATATAAGAAAGCAAGGCTTAAAAATCGGTAAACTATATAACAGTCATAATAGTGGAGGTATGAATATTCCCATTTTTTTATGCCTCTTAGAGACTGGTTTGTAAAATCAAGCAATCCTCCAACTTAAAATTAAAATTGCTGAAAAAGTTGCCTCCCCCTATAGTTTAAAAGACTTCTTGTTACATGGCCCTAAATCCACTCTGAAGAATTACTTTATCTTTACATTTGCACACAACATTTTCAAGAAATCAGCCCTTCTTTTAAAGGACTTTAAAATAATTTATTTCACTTTGGGACTCTAGAATAACCCAAACATGTATAAGAAACCTTTATTTAAGCGCACTTGGATTAATGCACAAATCAATAAGGCAGGCGATTTGTTTGTAGAAATGTGTTTCCTTCTTTGAGATCTCTAAAGGTTAGATGCCATATTCCAATTGGAAAAATAACCATATCAAAAAATATTTAGCCAACCTAAAGTGGGAGATAGAGTTAGGAACTCTAATAATTACATCATTCTGGAATAATATTAAGAACAATATTGCATTTTCTTCACCCAATGGCAAATTAAGATCCACTGGGTGAATTGCAACGAACATTCAGCGTTAGTCTGCACCAAGCATACTAACTTTGGAACAGCTAGTACGTTATTTTCCTGAGGATCATCCCCAGCTGTGCATTAAATTAGTTCCAATTGCAATAAACCTTAGCGTGGGGAACAGCTGATCCACAGGTTTAATACACATCTGAGGATCAAGACTTTCTCCAGATCTTAAGCATAGAGGGCGTTGACAAACCCACTGGTTACATTTCTAAATATGTACGTGATGAAGCTTTTAAAGCAATTAATGTGGATGAAAACAAAGTAATAATACAAAGTACCATTCCAATAAACTATTCTGGCTCTTACTTTCCAATAATAATAATAATCACTGAAATTAATTTGAATAAAGTAATATGCAAACCGTAGTTTGCATTCCCAATATTTACATTAACAAATCATTAAATCATAACAATGTGCTAATGCAATGAAAAATGCAAAAGACATCGAAACATATAAAAAGGTGTCAAAATTAGGTTTAATCAACTACAGAAGAAACCACGGCTAGAGATTGTAAACAAAATTACTCAACTGAACAAAAATATTATTTCATTGAATGTGTAAAAAAATACATTAAAGCAATGGAAGGTGGTAGAATACAGAGCTCAAATGCTTGACGTGAAATTGCAACAAAATGTAATGCTGTGTTTCCTGAAAGGCGATCGGGAACAGTGGCAACTTTAAAAAAAATCTCTGTAGAAAAGATTTTAATTGGAGACCAGAAGTGTTATTGTCAAGCAACAACAGCAGTGATAATACTGGGTGAATCAACAAGAACCTCTCCCAGGAACGTCAGGTAATATTCAACACACTGCATTTGGCATATGCCACATCATACATTTACACACAATGCAAGTTGCATTTGTACAATTAACAGGCTATTCTTCACAGGTACTGGAATGAACATTGGGGGTGAAGAGGAAACACCTAGCCACAACTACAGTCTAACCATTCAACATTTATTTGGGAATTGAAGATATGTTTGCAGTTTAGTGCTGAATGAATGATAGTGTTTAAAAGCAGTTATGAATATGTATTCTCGTAGTCCCCATTTAATGCATGGTACATCCCATAAAAACAGCACGAGGACAATGTCATCTATAAACAAGATGCTTTATTACAGGAACTACTGACGCCTGGATCTACAAATTCTCTTGAGTTATTCCATTCTTTGCTGCAGGAAGTTCAAGAATCGAGGGGGTAGGGCTGTGGACCGGTGTTCTGTCCAGTCTCGTGGAAACCTTCCATCCATCTGCCATTCATCTACTGAGACAGTCTCATCTGTATCACAAAACAGACCTTCAGAACCAACAAATGTTCCTTTTAGGAAGAGATTTTGCAGTTGTGATACAGATAATGCCATTACTGAAAGCCAGACACCTATATATAAACAGTGCAGTATCAACACAATCAATAGTGACAAGATTACAAACCTATCACATGTTGACAGTTACTCTTCTCCTGAGCAGGCAGCCCAATTGGCAGATGCAGAGGAACCATTAGGCTTGGGATCCGAAGACCGGGAGACAGAGGGGGAAAGGGCTAGGTCAGGTTTAGGCCATAGGTAAGTTAGAGGTCAGGAGCCAAGGCACATGGGTCATGATGTATGTCAGCAAGAGCTTCCTGCATTTGAACAAACAATGCTAGAATTATCAGACAGAGAACACAAATGAAAAAAAGTAATATTACTACAAAACCAGGAAGCACAAGATCTACACAACGAAAAGGTGCAATTGATAAAATTAAAAGCAGAGAGCATGCATGTCTAAACAAATATTGAATCAGGCTAAATTAGGAGCACCTTGGGACGCAAAATGAGATGAACTCTGACGATTAGCAGTAACCAGCAGTACAATAAAGTGAACTTTACAGAGACTTCAGGACTTTTGTTGATATATTATGAACTGAGTTTAAAATAATGTACTCACCTGTCACTATGAAATATTCATTGATTAACCCCCTTCGAAATGAATGTTTTTTGCGTTCTTCTGGTTATGGTCCAGTAATCACAGTGTCAAAGTTATATATTGCTGCGTATCTTCCAGGATAAGACATGGGGGTGGGGGGGTAGGGGGGTGTCATCCCAGTCAATGACACAAGCAACAATTACCTGACTTGCTCTGCTGGGGTTGGTACGCAAACTAAAAGGAAAGATGGAACTGATGTAAGAAGAAATCTCGTGGACGGATAACCTTTGTCACCCAGGAGGATACCATGATATAAACCTGCATCAGCTTCTTGTTTTAATTTGCCTTTCTCGAAAATCCATGCATCATGTGTTCTTTCTGGCGACTGTGCAACCATATTTCGAATTCTTAGATTATAGTTATTCACTATCTGACAATTGATTGAGGTGTACTTTTGCCTGCTGAAGAATCTTGGCTCCTTGTGATGCCTGTGAAAACAGATACAATTATGTGTGCAATCTATAGCCCCAATAAGTCCAGGTATTCCAGAGGTCAAATAAAATGCAGTGCAAATGTCTAATTGCTACTCTTCATTAGACATAACAATGTAAAGTTCATGATGTTTTGCTATGAGCCGCGAGATCCTGTGAACACAGAACTGTACTTCATGGACATTAATAACATCTCCACAAAGATGCAGGAAAGAACCTGTTTAAACTCTGTTTCATTGTACTCTTCGCACATACAAAACATTACCACATGAATCCATATTTGGAACAATGTAAGCAGGTGCAATGAACTCTTAAAAGGAGAGAGGTTTATTATCTAATTAACATGTAGGTTATGGCAACCATTCTCCTCCATGATTTCATTTTAAGGACCTTGGAGTCATTAATTATATACATGTTTCTCAAGTTTCATTTCATGTAATTCCTTATTAAATTATAAACCCTTATTAATGTTAAAATATTCTCAATTTGATATATTGATCTCATTTTAATGGGATTGTTAATGTAAAATTGGCAAGATTTATCGCTTAACCGTAGTTAGTGCAGTGACTCTCCAACTTAGTCTAAATAATTTGATTGTTTAATTTAGTCCACTATATCAGGAACATCTAGGGGGCAGCTGTGTTTTCTGGAGTTTGTTGCAATTGGAAACATTTTAATGTGTAGCTGGGGACAATCTGGAAGGGAGAGGTTTGTTGCAATTGGGAAGGACTAACCACTGGATCATCCACAGCTAGTATACTTTTGTTTGTTGCAATTGACCCATTCAGTACAAAATTGCAAATAGAATTCATTATAATCCTGTCAGATTATTAAAATGCTGTTTGAAACAAGATGACAAGTGCTGTAAATGTGACTCTGGTAAAAGACGGATTTTACATATGTTATGGAGTTGTAGTAAGATAAAAGATTACTGGACCACAATATTTAGGCATATTTCTAATCGTTTACAAAAACATATCTCCAGCAACCCTTTAGTTGCAATCTTAGGAGACACATCTACTCATTTAGTAGATACAAACTAAAAATTACTACTTACTGATTTTTATATATATATATATATATATTATTAATATATATATATATATATATATATATATATATTGACACACATACTAACTTCCTGGAAGGATATTGAACCCATAGGCACCTAACCCATAGGGGAAGGGTCATGTGCCCCCGTCACTTTGAATATGGGGGGAGGGGTCCAATTATATATTTTGACCCCCCCACTTTCATTATTCATTATTTATATATTATACTTTGTTGTGTTTGGTATTGATTTGCTTTAAAATAAAATATAAAAAATGGAAAAGTATTCAGAGGATTGGCCACGTTTATAAACAAATCACAATAAATTCTCACAAAATACACACAAACACATTTGTTTGACCCCTACCCAAGGTCTGCACCATGGCTAACATTAGCTAACAGTAAGCAAAAATGTTGGCAAGTGAACGTGAACTTGACAGGCTCTCAGAGAGATGATTGCATGAAATATTAATACTTCAATATAGGCATATATTTTTTATTTATTACTCGTAAAAATATCTGGAGGGAAGAGAGATTATAAGATCATTATTAAAAGGAAAACAGTAAGGAAGAGAGAGTATCAGACCGTTATTAAAAATTAAATAGAATTTTAGAATTAAAAATTAGGGTACTGTTGCTGCAGAGCCATGAACAAGTTATTCCCACCAACACCCTTTATTTTTAAATTAGATAAAGCAGTAGTAAATATATCAAAAAGTAGCACTGTACAATCACACAAGTCTGATTTTACTTTAAAAACATGTAACTTGGTTCTTTGCTGATCTTAATGTTCAGCTTTCATATTGAAACATGTGTACTTACCAATAACTTAAACTCACATTTGTTTAATAATAAACAATTAATTAGTTCAAGATCTGCAGTTAGCAAAAAAATGGAATGCCATGTTTGTGTCTGCGGCTGGAGCAAGGCGACAACGGTCAGGTGTTTGAAGATTCATCAAGGGAGAATGAAATGCTTGAGGGAGAAGGGAAGAGGGCCTCGCATTGATCAGTACTTCTAGAAGTCAGTCAAGTCAGTCGAATGAAATCCAGCGACAGGAAGCAAACCACAGTTCACAGGATATTGGCACCCCTGTCATAGACGTGAGGAGGACTTGCATGGATACAACTAGTGATGAACCTAATGATCCTTGCAAACCCGGTTAGACGAACCAGCGTAAGAGAGAAAAGAACCTCAACGGGCACAAGCCTGGAGTTAAATGGCCAAGAGCTTGTGAGAAAACAGCGTGGGACGCAGTAAACACAGATGTCTGTTTTACTTTAGAAAGGTTAAGTGGAACAGTTGAAAAGAAACTGGATGAATTTGAGGACGTCATCTACACATATGGAAGTAAGAGGTTTGGAGTTGAAAAAGGAAGGAAAAAGTACAAACTATTCCTGGAAAGTCTAGACGGCAGCAGGAGATTGAATGCTTAGTAAGAGAAAGGAGGCAGTTGAGGAAAGAATGGAGAAGAGCTGAACAAAGTCAGAAGGAGGGACTCAATCGGTTACAATAACCAAGGAGTTTAAGTGCGCCAAAGTCCAACTGGAAATGACATTAGTAGATTCACACGACAAATGCGTAAGGGAGGCAGCACCTGTGTTGAAAACTGGAAGAAAATGGGTGGTAAAGAAAGCTGTGGAAGATGCTAAGGCTGCCCTTCGAATCGTGATATTATGGGGCAAGTTCAGCATGGAAGAGAGGGTCTTGGTCTCAGTTCAGCTATTCCTACGTGGCACAAGGCAAGGCCAGCTCAACAGAGGAAGCTGGTAATCAATGAGGTGCAAAAGCAGGAGGAGAGGATTAGGTGTATAAAGGCCAAGCAGGGAGAATGGATGAGATGGGAATGTGGAACAACGCAAGATTAGCTGGCAAGACCTATGGACAAAGGAACAGAGCAGGATCAGTTTCCTCATCAGATCAACATATGATGCTCTCCCGTCACTGCAGAACCTAAACCTCTGGGTGGGTGAGGATCCCTCATGTCCTTTGTGTTCATCACCTGCAACATTAAGGCACATTGACAGGATTCAAGGTGGGTCTTAGCCAAGGAGAGCAACCACCAAGAAAAGGTGTTAAAACCAAGCCTTGCCCAGGACAACTGGAAGCTGCTAGAGACTGGAAGATGTTGGTCAATGGCTTATTTTTCCACCTGAGATTGCCACCACTAACCTTCGACCAGACATTGTCTTGTGGTCTGGATCAGCACGTCTTGTTCAGAGTTAACAGTGCCATGGAAGGATGCTGTGGATGAGGCGTATGAGAGGAAGGAACTTCAGTATGCTCAAAGTGTTAGATTTCAGTATATCAGACTTCACTGCTCTGGGCAGATAAATATTCATTTATTTATTGATTTAGGCACCTAAAGATGCGGGAAGTGGAAGTGATGTCATTGCGGCCGAACACAACTGTACTCTTGTTAACGTATGAGCAGTGTATGATTGATCTGCACTGCCTGTAATTGTCACGAATCAGCTGTGTGAGGGCTGGCATTTAGTGTTTCAACCAATTAGCATTAAGCATTGCAATGTGAGGGTAGGTGCTTATTGTTTCAACCTATAAGCACAGCCCTGCAATACTTTCCAAAAGTCAATGTTTGATGACAGAATGTGAAAAACATTCTGTCATCTAGCAGTACAAATAAAACAAAGGAATATTTAACTGTTAACACGCATATCTCAATATATCTATCAATAAACAAGCCATATTATAACATGTTGTATATGTTATGGTTTGTTTAGCACTTCCCTTTAATAAACTCATGTTTGAATTATAGGTACTGTACAGCACTGTGCAGATCTGCTACTGGAACTGGCTCTGCCATTTGGTGCTACTTGTGTTTGTACTTAATAAATGCTCAGTTAGTAAATATTCTGTATTTTATGTTATTAAAACTTGGAAAGAGTAAGCTATGTTTTTTTAAGATCAGGACTCAATTTACTTAAAAGTGGAACAGAGCATCCTCTTTTATGGATATGGGTTTTAACTAAATTATATTGATAAACTGCACCTATATGTATATACTGCATATGAGTTATCCAAACTTATTGCATCCTTTTACTGCGACCATGTTTCTCTTGTTCCAATATCAGGAGCATGTCAAAGTTCAAAATGTATCTGTAGACTGACATTTGTGAAACACCGTGATATACTTTAATATGTATTGTATAGTATGTGATTGTATATAATATGGATTGTATATTAAAAAGTAATAAAAAAAAAAAAAACACACAAGATTACAAATAACAAAATCAAAGGCTGTAAATTTTTCTATTGATTTCAAAAGCACTAGTTAACTACACTCACATGCATGTATGCACCCTTTGAAATGCTAAAACTTTGTACAGAGTATTTAGAGGTTTGCCACAGCAGAACATATACATATGTTTCAAGTTTATTTGATTAGGCTTTAAAAGTGGAATGCTGTTTGTTACTTTGAACTGCAGTTTTAAAGAAGTTTAACATGTGATGCATCTATTCTTAAATTGAGCCAATTAGACATTTCTTTGATGAGGGACCAATAAAAAGGCACACATAAATTACATAGCAATGTAATTAAGGAATATTAAGATCCTTTGTACGAGGCGTGATTCAATAAGAGTTGGAGTGCTATTTTTTAGGAACTATCAAAATGCTTAATTTATTTTCCACTTGCTTCGTTCAGGTGCAAATCATTGTGGTGCTGCATTATTGTAATTAGTATAATGCCAGCATCTGTTGACGAGTAACAAATGCAACATGAATATTAAAACAACTTAATTTGTGTTTTTTTCTGTATTATAAAAACTAATACTTTATGTGCAAGTAGTTTAAAAGGTTTAGAGCTTGCAAACCCCAAAAGTCAAAAACAAAAAAATGGGGAGCAACAGTTTTTTAAATGTAATTTATTAAACAGTTTCTGCTGGATGCATAAATCCTTAATTTCATAAATAGTTATTCTAGCTCAACATTAAAATGTCATAAATCACATGCATATATTTGTTACAAATGATGTTATACTTTTTAGGGGAGTTTCAAATATTCTGAAATTGTTAACATCACAAAACTGATACAAAATCAGGAGAAAGTTTTAGTTACCTGAAAAAAACCATTTATTTATAACTAAAAGCCCAAAGTGATGCATTGGACACCTGTTCTGGTGATGATAGCAATATGCATCCTATCCTTTGACAAATGCAGCCTGAATTAAGGTTTGGACAACATATGCAATAAAATTAATGATTTTAAGCAAAATAACCACTTGGGAGAGAGAATTTTGTAGCTATGAGAGTTTGATTTAAGAAACAGCCTTAAATTGTTTATCAGGAATTGAGCCATTACAGGCTACAGGTGTGGGCCAGTTGAGGTTAATAAGTCCTAACTAAGTAATAAGATTACTTCCCCTCCCTAACCACCCTTGCAGCCTGTTAGCCTGTTAGTCATGGCAGGGGGGTACGCTGACCACAGGTCTATCTGTGTGTTATCTGAAGCACCTGTGGGCTTGTTCCTAGCCTACTATGAGCACCTCCTGGTGGTTAACCTGTGAGCTGTCTGACATTATGAGCATGAAGGACAGTGGCTGCAAGGTTAAATGGTTTCATTCCCATTATGGGACAATAATACCAAGGAAAGCTGAGAAAAATAAAAATAAGCTGATGATGTGTCCAAAGCTTACATCTGTGCAAACTTATTCATATGCTTTTGTCATTTGTAAAATCAATTATACCATGAAGTGAGCAAGTAGTAAAATATATTATTTGTTGTAAAATTAAACTTGTGGGACAATGTAGCTTCAAACACAGGTTGGATACTGGATCAATGAGCTGATAGGTGGATGTAAAAGTAAGCTTGCATGTAATTAAGATACTGCAGATAGTGACAGGGAGAGCTGCGTAAAGTTGATGCTGCAAATACTGCAGAAAACACTACATACAGGTGGATATAACAAAGAGAATAGTAACCGGTAGTTGTAGAAATATTTAAATATATTCAGTACAATTGATATACAAGTACATTTAACTGATTGGAAAAAATATAGCTTAGCTCCACAAACTTTACAGGGGTGAAAGGTTATAATTAACACCACTGTGCATCAAAACAAGGAAATATTTGCAGGCTAATTATGAATACTGAGTGCAGAGAGAACCTGCTCTGATCAGTGAGCACCAGACTGGAACCCCCTGGTGTGTACACAGAAAGAGTCACCTCACCCTATTATTTTTTTCCCCACCACTGCAATGCTGCTTGTCTGAATTATTCATGAGTCCAACACAAGCAGCAGCTCTGAACTATTATTTTCTGTTTTTCCTTTTTGTATACTAGTTATAGGGAGGCCAGGACAGTTAAGAGAAGGAAGTTTAAGAATCCCTATTGGCTTGGTGAATTGGTATGCAGAGCCACACTAAAGTTTGCATCTTTACTGTCATAACTTGCTGATTTGAGATGTGATGTTCTCACTAGGGGCAGATGTCATTTTAGAATGTTACAGTAAAAAATGTATCAACATGGAGGAGGAAGATCCTGAGAACAGTTTCCTCAATGCAACTAAGACTGTTTTAAGACTGTTTTGGAGAGGATTCACATATAGTGTGGGAAGCATCTACATCAGAGATTGCAGGGATTGTACTGTGGTTCCAAGGGGCAGATTTACAGCTTGAAAGTACACAGGCACAGTCTTGAACCCTGTAATAAGACCAATTGCTGGTGAATTTGGCCATGAGTTTGCAAGATAACGGATGCAAGATAAAGCCAGTTTTGATACGGCTAGGAATGTCACAGATTATTTTGAGCAGGAGACTTGTAGATAAAGATGTCAAATAAATAATAATAATAATAATAATAATAATAATAATAATAATAATAATAATAATAATAATAATAATAATGTATGGGCAGGCCAGAAAGAATTCCTGACCTTAATGTCATAGAACACCTTGGTGACCTTCTAAGGCATCATGCTCATTAGCATTGTAACCCTTCATGTGACATCAGAGCATGGTGATGCACTGACTGAAGAATGGGGCAGGATCCCCCAAGGCACCTTCCACCAGCTGATTAATTGGCATGCCCCATCACTATAGAGATTGAATTAAAACCAGATGCATTCATTTGGACCAATTTTATAGTTTCTGAAAAATTGATCTCCCGAGACTAGCCTATAGGCATTTTGATTTCAATGGGTCTTGTGTTTAAATGCATGTCATTGATCTTATGCAGATAATAACATGTATTTATCAGTTCATTTCAGTGTATAAAGAGTGCGCTCTTGCCATAGTGAAATGTGATTCTTGTTTGAAATGTTGTTTCATTGATTTTTTTTAGAGTAGTGTATTTGCATTGGCCCTGTAACATGAATAAGTGATGATAAAACTCCAAATGCTCTTCAAGAAATGCAATAATGCTTGCTCATCTGCAATTAATGTCACAGGATTATATGAACAAGTTTAAAGACATAAACTACACAAGCCCATTCTAAATAACAGTTCAAGTCATATATTAAATTCAAAGATTTGCAAGCCATGCTCATTCTTACTCAATGCACGATGAATACCGTATTAGCAGTCTACAATGCTGCTTCCATAAGCTATTAATAGTATTATAATAATAAGTCACACAGCAGGGGGAAACATGCATATCAAAATGGAGGTTTTAAAAACTAAAAACAAACAATTGAGATATTCAGAGATTTGTAAATTAAGCTTCATAAATACACCAAATCTGTATTGAAATAAGACTTTAGAGTCATTTGAATGGTAATATTCAAATATCCAACATTATACTAGGAATTTTCAATGTAAATACGGTGTGATCACTATTGACACCAATTCATATGCATAATTTAAATGGATGTGTTGATGAGTGCTTGATACAAGGTCCTAATATACACATATTTTAACATTACTCAATAGGTTGGAGCATAGTTCAAAATCCATGTTGATTTTCAAATTTTATATTGATTTGAAAGCTTCAGTTCAGATGGGTTTATAGGAGACGTCCAGTCCGTTTACATGGCTCTTCAAATCCTGTTCAAATCCGATACAGAGTAATCCGATTTGGAAATCCTGCCATGTAAACTCTGCAATCAGATTTTGGAATCTGATTTCTCTCCGTAATCCGATCCCAGGTAATTGGATTTGCAGATATGGGTTACCTGAGTCAAATCCTTTTCAAATCAGATCTCGCTGCCTTGTAAATGCGGTGATGTTATTTATAATTATAATATTGTAATATTATTTTGGCAGTGGGCATGTGGACTGAAAATCAGAGAACAGTCCCGCGCATGAACGGCTGTGTGCGTTTGGGTTGAGCATGATGCCTCGTCAGAAGGAAGCAGTTTACTGCTGCAGTGAAATAAAATTAATAAAATATCTCGACGAATTAAACGCGATGTGGTCTCTGACGCACAGGTGTATAACCTTTGGGCTCATAAGTGGCTTTACCATTTCGTAGAGCTTTTCAAGTGACGATCACGTCATGCAGAAATTCTTTCTCCAACCTGCATCTATAAATTTTGTAACGAGTACAGTTATGTACAACCAATCCCTACCTATTTCTTTGACCCAACAGCTGTACGTAAAAAAATTGGGGTGTAATCATCAGTATGGGCCTGCCTGTCTTGCTCTAGAGCTAAATGCTGACAACGGAAAAGCATGAGCATTCCAATGTTTACCTTAATGTTTAATTGCATCAACATCATAAATGCTGAAATGCACATTAAGAAAAAAAATGTATAACCGATCTGCATCCTGACTGGAAAGAAGTTGTGAAATAAAGAGGAGACTAGCTGTAGCTTCGGAGGCTTATCTGTGGTGGCTTGACTGGTGGCTCTGTGCCTGCAGTTTTTATAAACTTCATCAGTACCATTTAACCCCTATCAGGTAAGAAAACGATTCAAGAAATACCTTTTTTTTTTTTTTAAATAAATTGTTTTATGATATAAACAAATATAACAACAAGATGACATATCTCTAAATTCAGCAATTTGTAAATCGGGAAATCAGTTATATCATCGCCATGTATACCAAGATAACTATCGCATTGGCTTACCCAATTGCCTTGTAAACTCGGTATTCCGATTGAGAAATCCGAGTCCGTGGAATCCGACTACAGAGAAAGCCGATTACGTTTTGCCATGTAAATGTAGTGAATGGTTCTATTCCAGGGAAGGGAAATTTACTATTTTTTATTATTTTAAAATACAAATCATTCTTTTTTGGTTCATTCTTTACAGTAACCATGACCATTATCAATATCCTGTGACGGGGTGAACCCCGTCCATGTGTTTATTTGTATTTTTATAGTATTATTATTATTTAAATGTACTGTTGTGTGTGTGTTTTATAAAGCCGATGTTTTGTTATTGTTATTTTGCAGCATGGATGGGGTTAAAATTCTCCATTCTGCTAAATGCATGCGTAATGTGGCCATCTCCAAATTAATTAAGTGACTACCAGTTTAGAAAGCGCCACGCAAATATAAAGAGCGGATCAGCCGTTCATCATTGTCGGATGGAGAGAGTTTTGCAGAAAGGAGAGGGAGAGACAGTAAGAGCAATGAAAACAATTGCTATTCATTCTGGCTTTACACCAGCGCGATACTTGTTTAATTATTGTGTCTGTTTATTTTGGCCACCATGCCATTTTGTTTTGTGGTTAATATTTTGTTTCTGTTTCAAATACTTTATTTTATTAGATAAAAAAAGAGCGCATTTGCAACTCACCCTGTAGTACTTCCTGGTCTGTGACATCACCACTCGACCATCTTGTTACATACCCCTAGAAGAAACTTTAATTGCTTGCAATATTTTGTACATGCAGAGACAGACTGGCCACTTCCAGGAGCAGTAACTGTAATGAAAAATGAAGATGGCCTAGATAGAGATAAGAGACAATTATGTAGCCAACAGTCTGAAAAATACTGCAGAAAATTAGCATTAAACCATAGGCTAGTGATACCCCAAGGATGAAACATCAGTCATAAGACCAATGTCATAAGCGACTGAAGAATAACTTCAAGGTACAATAACCAATGTGCCACACAACATTGCACAAATACAAGCCTAGCAGTAGAGATGTGGCAAAACAAGCAATTGCCATCAATTTCAGCTGCTTCCTTATTAAACAAAGTTAAAAAGCTAAGCTAATAGTTTATGTTCTACCTAGTATAACTACTATATGAAGGACATGTTTTATCAGCCTGTGGTGCTCAATAAGTAACTTGGTCTTGTGCCTGCGGCATTTTTGTTACATGATGCAGTCATCACACACCATACATTGGACATACCATGCTTAGATGGGACAATGTGCAACAGATATTTTTAATGAAGATGCATCTCTGCTGAGGTTAAACCACCATTTGCTTAAATTTTCTTGATATTTTTTTTCTCAAAATATGACAGTCCTCCCTTTAGAGCAGTAATGATAATCAGACTTGATGTTACAAAATTGTTTTAGTTCTGAAGGAAAACACCATAATCTTTTCAGCTTCAGTGTAAGAATATGAGATCTGATTATTCTGCCTTAAAGATTAAAATTAAAATAAAATATGAAAAACATATTTAATTTGAAGTCACAAAATTTTGACTGATTTCTCTTACCAAAAAAAAGTAGTTTATGTTAATGGATTTCACTAATGTTTTGTTCATTGTTATCTGTAATATGTTGGTACCCCATTCTGAGTAATTATTAACTTGTTTTAAGGGGCTTTTGAATTTTTTGTATGTATGGTATTTGATAAACTGCTAAAACACCATTCCTAAAAAGTAAGCACTTTCTTTTTGCTGACAGGCATATGAAATAGACATCATACTGTATGCCTTGGTACTGACATAAGTGCCAAGGCTGTAATTCACACATCATGACTTCTGAAGACATCTTAACAGACAGCACAGAAACATGGTATCAATTTGTAATAATGGTCACATATGATATATTAGTTTTTAACAGCAAGTTTAAAAAGATCTCTGTGAGAGGGCTATAAATGTAAATGGTTTCACTTCTATAATTTAACACCTCATTCAGCCTCAAACAGTATTATTGAACTGGTTATTGATGTGAGGGCAATCTAAGGCAATATGATGTTTTTTCAAGCACTGTTGTGTTGACTAGCTTGCATCAAACGCCATTTACTAGTATTCTATTGCTATGGATTAATGTAGGAAAAATGCAGACAAATCTTGCCTTGTCGAGGTGTTGGGAAGGGTAATTTCATAGATTAAAGTGTTGGTATTTAATTTGGTAAAACCCTGTGAACAGAAGAAGCCAGGTGAGCCCCTTCCAGCATGACTTATGAAACAGTTCAGCAAGCAAGTATTGTCTTAATGAGACTACACACTCTTGGGACTCAAGGATTAACTCTGTACCTATCCATGCTAGTCTTTTTATGACATCTAGGGGGTGATGTAAGGATACACCAAAGTGATTTGCGGGTGCAAAACCCCCATAATGTTGCCGTAAAGTGTCTTTAACAGCCTGTGATGGGGTACACCCCACCCCTGTGTGTACTATGTATTATTTTGTATTTGTGTTAAAAATGTATTGTTTAGTTAGCAAAAACACAATGTTTTATTATTGTTATGTTGCCACATAGATGGGGTTAAAATTCCCCATCCATGCTAAGCTCATGTAGAATGTGACCGTCTTCAGACTAATTAATTTATTTCTAATTTGGAGAGTTACATGTATAAAAACCCGTCGCTGAGGTGGGTTGGAGTGCTCAGGAGTGGAGAGCAGAACAGAGATGGTGTTTGAGAGAGCTATGAATGAAACACAGAAAACAACTGCCACCTACCTGATCGCTGTACCAGCACGGTATTTGTTTTGCGTTCTGTTTGCAGTGTTTATTTTGGCCCTCATGCCGTTTTATTTTGAGTACAGTGTTTGTTCCTGTTTTGTTAAAGACCTTTTGTTTATTTATAATTAAAACGCGCCACAGTGTTTTTATAGTCCAGTCTGTCTGTGTCTATCTTTCTGGCCTGACGTCACCACCCAAGCCAACTGTCACACAGCCGTAAAACAAATGTGGTGTATGTAAAGAATGATGTTCACCTGGCGTTCTGCACCTGCTGTCAAATGTGCATGTTGCCATCATTAATCAAATGAAGAAAAGGAATGGAATTGGGCAGGATCTGGAAACTAAGCGGGCGCAAATATTATAATGTGACGTAAGGAATTTGGCTTGCACTTAGGCAATTGCTGACCCTCCAAAAACTTTACACCTCTTCATACAAGGTCCAAAACATTGTAGAAGCGAGTAACTAAGAGCTGTATAAAAGCACACACCTAAAGAGACCTGTCATTGGCTTCAGGATGGATGCTGTGGTACACTTCCTGATGCAGCGACACTTGGCTCTTGTTAAAGAGAAGCAGGAACACGTTCGGAGAAGGGCAAGATGAAGAATACTCTGCATATTCAACCCCAGTCACTTTGTTTGGGATGCCAGAGGATGCAGTGCTAAAGCGTTATCGTCTCACTCCGCAGGTCATCATAGACCTAATAGCTGAATTGAGGGATGAGCTAGACCCCCGCGTCAATCTAGGGACTGCTATCACTGCACATGTGAAAGTGCTGTGTTCTCTGCACTACTTTCAGACCACTGTTAGAATGTCAAGGGATAGACCAATGCAACTTTTTCAGAGTGCTAGGCAAATTTCTGGATGGCGTGGTGAAAAGGGCAGGCCAATATATATCATTTCTTAAGATTACTAGCATAACTGATGCCTGAGGCTTCTCCAAACAACTCAATTTCATGCAGATCGTCCTCAGCCATAAGGACTCTCTGCTCCTTCTCAGAAAACTTTTCTTTTCCCTGCTGCCCTTTCTCTGAATTATTTTTTATGCTTTGTATTTTCATGCTCCACAAATGTCATACAGTGCCTACTGCTCTCTGTACTCTTAACTCTGCAAGTGCGGCCGCTAAATAGAACGATGCACTCAATGATGCAGATCATTATTTGCATGTGTTGAGTAATTTGCATTACTCTTAAGCTTATAGGGTGCAGTGCACAATAATTGTCTGGCCGCAATGCAATTAGAATTTTGCATTACAATTATTTGCACTGCCCCTTACTTACATTGCCTCCCCAATTTCACTACACTAGTGCAATATTTTATGTACTGTATACTTTGCAAGCACATTTTTCGAACAAGAAAACATAAAAATTGTTTAATTCATTTTTAGGAAAGGAGATGAATTGCACAATTACAAGCTATATCTAATGAAGAATAATCAATGTAATGGGGAAGCTATTCCCAGTAGCTGAGGGATATCAACCTGAAACTGTAAAGCATTGAAATCTGTTAAAACAAATTTCCTAAATGGTACAAATTTAATGCAGTTAATTACAGCATCCACCTGTGGTGCTTACCATCAACCTTTTAAGTAATTTGGGGCATTATTATTTAAAACTAAAATAGAAATGAAAAAACAGCACACTAATCTATTTCAATACATGACTTGCTCCATCACAAAATCCCCCCCTTTTAAAATAAATGATTTGCACAGCATTGTCATCACAGGCTAATAGAATGTCACATGTCTACTGTGTTATCACACAACCTGGAAATGTAATGGCTTAAGGTTGCTAAGCAACCTCCTAATGTTAAAGACCTCTATATTAGAGGGTCCTTTGAGACTTTCTGTTTGTAGTATAACCAGCCAATAGCTTTTACACAATTACCCAAGGGGAGGGCAACCCATTTAGCAAGAACAAGTGCTATACTATTATACATATCTGACTGTAAACAAATATACACAATCTATTCCCCTTAAAAGCACCTTTATTTATACTTGCAGAACTGAAATATAAAACAGGTGTTTATGTGATTATGAAAGTATGTTATGGGTACTTTCACCAAAGGTCACATATTGAATGATTTACAGACCTGCACTCTATATCATCTACCAAATTGCTTTTTCCCCCATTGTAACAGGGGTACTTGCGTGGGTCGTCACTGAATAATAATGTGTTAACTGTGTTAACTGCACAGATTTATTCAACACACAGGTGCTGTCACCAGGGTACCAGCAATGGTACCCCTAGTGTCAGATTTAATAAAGAAAACAAAAGAAAACAGAGCTAAAAATTAAAGTTTGCCACACAAGGTGAGCACTAGTCTCACTAAAAGAGACGTCCCGCTCCAGGAACCTACTACACTACTAGTTGGGATCAACCTCCCAAAATTAACCTACTGCTGTTGTTGCCGAAGTCCCGGCCTCCCAGCGACTCCAGATCTTTAAGACAGTCCTGGCGGGGCAGAGCCTTCACAGGCACAGTCTTACAGTTGAAGGGTTCCGTAGTAGTTTTCCTGCGGAGAGGACACTCTCCTCTTTGAGGTAAGTAGTGTAGAATGAGGCTTGGGACTGATTTGCTGAGAAGCGGCTGTAGAAGTCGGTGTGAAGGCAGCTCTGAGGGGTGCATGAGGGATCCATGAACACGTGCACGCCACGGCTTTGGGAGGAGAGTGAATGGCGAGCAGGGAATGGCGAGGCAGGGAAGCTGGGCCCTGGGGTGGTGTCATTGCGAGAGCAACTGGAACTTGTTTGCAGGGAGGTTATGAACTGGAAGAGTGGATATTTGAAAGCTGAACTGCTTAAATGAGACGGATTAAACGATAATGGCAGAATGAATGTGCTGCCAAGAGGTTCCTGGGGCAGGCCGTATCGGGCTGAGGGGAGTTTCCAGATCAGTCGGCAGTAAACAGGTCTTCGTCAGAGATGGTGTAATCGAGAATAGCTTCCATTGCGAAAACAAAATAACAACAAAGTGCGCGGTGAGTACACAGGGTATTTACAATAGTGATGATTAATCAGTAAGGAATAAATAGGTGAAATTGAATGATGTAGCGAAGAGGGTTTTTCCATCCCCTCAAACCTTCAAAATATTAACTCTTTATATTTATTATTGTTTACATGTTTCTATGATTAATATAGCTTGTATACTGCAGTTCTGGACCCAGCACTTCATTTGCAAAAAGTGTATTTTGTCACACTATTAAAAAAAACATTATTAGTTACCTACTGCTGTACTCCATTCCTGGCAGGAACTTCGTTCTCTAGAAGCTCAGAGAGGTAAGCAGGGCCAGTATCGTTTAAAGCCCTGTATGTCAAAAAAAGGGTTTTAAATGTAATCCGTGAATGGACCGGCAATCAATACACACCTGGAGCACTAGGGAGATATGCTCTTGATGGTCCTGGCCTGGATGGTTCTGCACTAACTGGAGATGATGATTAAGCTTATGAGGCAGTCCAGCATACAACGCTTTACGTTGCCAAGCCTAGAGGTTATAAAAATATGACATAGAATATCTGCATCCCTTTGATTTAAAGGGCTCGCTGCTATTAGAAATGACCCAGTCTGCAACTTTAATTTCTATACAATAAGGTGTTAATAGAAAATCAGTGTTGGAAATGTTAAATATTAATCAGCTTATACATTAAAAATGAAAATCACAAATAAGTATCCCTTTCACATCCCTAGCCATTGATTTTTTTTTTATCTAGCCAGAACAAAATCAGATTTTCAAAAGTTTTAAACTGCTGTCAGCTTTGCATTATGAGTCTCTCCAAGCTGAGCCTCACTTGCACAGAAAACAAGAACATATGATCAAAACAGAGCAGTCCAGTGGCAAATTCTTTCCTCTATCAGACACACATCATACCAAAGTAACAACACACCATGAAAGAAGTCAAAAACGTTTGTTTCAGAAGTTATTTTAAATGACTTGGCATTCAGAATAATTCAATATAATACAAATAGCAGAATATACATCCATTTTGTTCAGTTGTTTGTGAAGCTATTGTGCACATGAAAATGAATAAAAATTACAGGCAGCCTTTTACTGGACATTGTGGTAAAGCAGAGGCTCTACCCATGGGTGTGCACAGGTGTGTGGGTGAGCACTTGTGTGTGAGTGAGTGAGAGTTTAGAATAGCGTATCGTTTTTTTGGTGATTAATGGTCTCCATCCAGTGTAATAGTTAATGATCACAAAGTGGCATCATTCTCCCACGGACAGGTCTGTTGCCACTCCCTAACTGTCTAATTCATAGGGCTGGAAAAACAATAGGAAAGAGGGTTAATCCATGCTCCAGTCTGTCTACTGATTACTGGTCTACATGGAGTTTGTAGACAAAGCAATAAACCTAAAAAATAGGTTAATTTAACAATATATTAATACCTTGCAATAGCAAAAAAAAAACAAAAACAAAAAAAACACCTTATTGATGGAAGAGTTATTTTGACTATGCCAATTAAGGTCAAATCTAATGTCATGCTAGATCTTGTTTACTTTTCAAAAAAAATTCAAGAGAGACATGTTTTAGCCAAACTGGAATTGCATTTACCTCTACTAAAAGTTGTCCAAGGAAACACAGTCTTTTTTGCCATGTAATCCATTATGTGCCCAAAATTAACAGTGCCTTCTACAGAATTCCTGTTACAGATTAAGATGTGGTCACTGGCAAGACTGTTCCTTACTGAGTCACTACTGTGTCCTAATCCTTTTAAAATCTAATCTGGTTTTGGGTTTAACTATTAGGTTAATGTATCTTCATTCTTATAAATAAATAGACTAACCCTTATTACAGGGTCACCAGTAGCTGCAACAATCAAATTATTAAAATCATTAGGTATCAGAAAGCAGCCAAAGTGAACCTAGAAATGTTTTAATATTCACAGAAGAATGCATTTAGCAGGAAAACACTACCTGTCATAATCTATGGCAGAAACCAATAATAGAATATGTTGTAGAACTTAGAAATGTGTTCTCAACTCAACAGTGTGTCAGAATTTTGGAAAGAGTGATTATATGTTTTCTGTTCTTGCAGAGAAACACAAGCCATGGACCACTGAGGGGAAAAAAACAAGAAAAACATCAAGGTCAGTGCATGCTTCCATCATTCATAATTAGTAAAGGGCCATTGGGTGTTAAGGGACAAAGGGTCATCATGTTGCCTGTTAATGGTGGTGGTCTATCACTTCTGAAACCTGTAGACAATTTCAATCACATTGACTGCCAGTTGTATCTTTGTGCCTGAGGGGAAACAAGTGGGTAGTAATCTCAACACAGTTCCCTGCAGACAGCTGCTCACATCACCAAACTCCGGATTTGCTGGCACTAATGCAGCACACTCAGCTCTAGAAAGGCTAGCAGGGCAGTGAGTGGAGGCTGATGCTGCACAAGGTGTTCTGTGGAGGCTGAGTTTAAAATGGAATGCTACAGTTGTATCTCTGCCCACACTATACTCTCTCTGACCTGAAAGTAGCTGATTTTTGTCACTCATGTCGATGAGTAATATTCATGATCAAATGCCTTTCAGCTCTATTGGACTATAGTTTGAATCCAGCTTCACAAGTGAAAGTAGATGTTTGTATTTTGGTGAACAAAAACAAACCATTCCATTGGCACAGTGTAGAGAATCTGCTGTTCCAAGCAGCCCCTAAATAATACTAGGTCATAATCCTGATTCCCTGAAATAGAAATATAACCATTAACCTTCACGGCCGCTGTTTTCATGATTGCAGCATGCTTAAAGGATGAGATTCACAGGCTCAAAGAGCAGCTTTGGTATAAAATATTCAGGATTCTGGTCTTCAGGAGGTAAATATCAAATGGTTATATTTCTATTTCAGGGAACCAGGGTTATGATAGTATTGTATACTATAATAACGTTTCTGAAAATGTTCCCTTCTTGTTGTTCCCCTGCTGTGCATCAACACTTACTGCTCTGGGTAAAAATACTTCCAGACTAATCTGTAATAACAACAAAAACAAATAATTGAATCCCATTCTCAGTGCAGTTGATGACCACCAGGGATTATCTGTTCTTTCCTATAACAGCATCTGTGCAGTTTACTGTTAAATGAAAAATATAAGATTATGGTAGCTCTGGAAATTCTGTGGATTTGTGTGTCTTGTAGTCTGTTTTTTAGTCCTACAAGAGTCCACAGGCTTCAAATACACACTTTTTAAAATGGTGTAGGGTGCTTTGTCAGAGATAATACTTTGGGGGCTAAAACCTTCAAAAGCTTAAACAATCTCCTTCCTTCCTTTAAATTGTATTGTTCCTGAATGGAACATCAAACAGGCTTTGATGTTACAATCACTTAAGGTAATAAAACTAAAGTGAACCCATGTGGTCAATAATATTCTAATAGGTTAAGGAATAAGGGGTGATGTGATAAGGTTAAGTTTATATCAACCCCAACATTATATTGTCTTGTTGATTCTGTTATGACCTGTGCTTAGGACCGGTTCCGAACACCTCTGGCAGTCGGCGCAGCCTTCTGTGCCGGTCTTTGAGGCTGCAGGCAGCGCTGAACTTTACCACAATAATTCTGTGAGAAAATTTACTTGGGGGGAAACAGCTGGCCGGTGCTTTTCTAGCTGCGACTCGGAGGAGCAGAAAGAGACGCAGAGGAGGATGAGGAAAACCGCGACAGCCTTCTGCCTGCCGCTTTACTTTGGCACAGACCGATGGGGTGAGGATGCAACCACTGCTCTAACAGAGGGTGATAGCAAAGAGCTCTAAGCAAGAGTAAGGAACCATGCGCTCGAAAAAAGGTGCACACAACTTACAGAAGTTGCTATTAGCTAGTGTCTCCATGCCATGCTCTGGCCCCAGGCAGGAAGAGCATTTGCTTTGCTTGTCCTCAATAGGCAGACTGGCCTTACATGTCTCAAAGGGATAAAACCCAGGCATGATGAAAGAAGCACTGTACAGTATACAGTTGTACAGTTGCTGCCCAAGTCTGCTTATAGATATTGACCAGTCGGGTCAAGACCCGAGCGGGACTGGTTTGGTAACTGAAGCACCGGCTTCATGCGGGGCACAAGGCCGCAGTGAGACATAACAATCAACAGGTTGTAGTGCACACAATACATGTAATCATTAAACTATTACAGTGCTTATTTTAATATCTGAAATAATTTGTGTAAAAACACAATAAATGCAAATATATATCTATATCTATATCTATATCTATATCTATATCTATATATATATATATATATATATATATATATATATATATATATATAGATATATATATATAGCAGATAGTCTATCTGAACAATGCTCTCCAGTCAGATCAGTCTTGAAAGGAAGAATGAGTCTTTAGGAGGTAAATTCCTGTACGGTAATAGTAACTAACATTCGGTTGGGATCTACATATACAGCTCTTGCTAATTAAATTTTGAAACCAAAAAGCAAGGTTGCAGCCTTTATAAAAAAATGATTAACTAATACTTGCACTTCTTTTTGCACAGTGCTGGGTAACCCCATGAATCTTTATAACATGTATTCCCTTGGTCCCACCCTAGTCTGTTGAAAATAAATACAAACTATAGCTCAACGAAATACTTCAGACTTGGTGAATATCTTTTTGCAAACTGAAGATAAACGAGAGGTTTCTGGTTTTTGTCTTCAATCTTTTTTAAACCTGTTTCTTGGACACTGTAGGATGTGTCTGATTCTGTGATGTAATCATTCAACTCTAGTTTCTTTATTTATTTTTAAAGGTGCAGTGCTGTAGGCTACTCCAGAGATAGCCATTCCCAATCTGAATATCTCATTATTATTATTATTGAGGGGGAAAAAAAAATATGGTTTTATTTTGAACATGGTAATAAAAACAGTTATTTGCCACACTGATGTATATTTTTAATAAATCTATTGGTTAAAGAAGTACATTTACGCCGGACGCTGCCTGTTTTACACCACATGACCGATATGAAAACCTCTACAAGATGTACATCTATTCTAAAAAATGATTATTGATATGATATTAGCAGTGCTTTGGCATAATACCCTGCTCCAATGCACGGCAGTGCCATAGAGAGATGCTGCATATGATTGATAGTGGATTTTAAGTCATAGGAATTATACAAATCAAAAAATCTAATTTTGCATGTGATTGTCATTTAATATGTGATTTATAGTATCCACACATTGTCAAAAGGTTTCTGTTAACAGAGAAAGAAAAAAGAAAAAACATACAGTGCATGAATGCTGCCTGGACGATCCTTCGAAGGTTTAGAACTACCTTTCAATTCCGGGCTAGCGAATGAACCTTTGAACACAGCCCAAGAATAATCCAAGTTGTTGTTGGTTTATTCTTAGCGAGATCTGTAAATAAATTAAGGGAACCTTTCAAGCAGTGAGATATAAAATGAACAGAATAGTTTCAACTCCTGCAGCATTCCGTTAGACTTCTAAACAAGGCAGTTTTTACCAGCTGAATGAGTAGGCTAATCAAGACCATCAGGGGTTTATTGATAAGCAGAAGGTCCTCTGCGGTCTGGGTGTCCCCTCCTGCATCTGATGTCTGAGCCTTAATAATAGCAGAAGAGATGAAATTAATCTTGTTGAGTACTCCACTTTGAAATAGAAATGGAAACCAGCAGGAGGTATGAAATGTCATTCGAAGATGTTATACAATGGTTTTCTATAGTCAAACTGTGACCTCTAATAATAAACTATTAATCATGTGACATTTCCAACGATGAAGCGTTGCAACAATATATTTACATTATCATAATAGTATTCCTTCTGTCTGGCGGCATTATGCCAACCACAAATTACTAAGCTGCAGGTTTGCCCCTTCAAGTTATTCTTTAATTAGAGAATATTAAGTCTGTTTTAGGGGAACAATTTTTTTTTTATTTTTTATTTGAGCAATATTGCAAACTCACAAGTATGGACACACAGAATATCCTAAATGTATGCTATAATATTTGCTAAAGAATTTGTACAGTATACAGTCATGGTCAAATGTTTTGCATTGCCCTCTAGAATTAACGAATTTTGCTTCATAAAGTCAAATGAAACCTGCTGAATAATGTTATGTTAACAGTGACAGCGTTTACATGGACAAGTCATGACAGTTTTCCTCATAATGTTTTTGCATAACTTTTTAGGAAAAAAAAAAGTCGGCCGTACCAATGCAGATTACTCAATTCATAGTAATTTAGGGGAGGGGATATGTAAATATCTGTAGGAAAAGAACGACTCTGAATATCGAGAGTAGAGCTTCATGCGTGACCGTGAAGATTTAAAAAAAAATAACAAGAGAAAATAATTAACTTCTTGTTGTGCACATTACGAATCGTCACGCATTAGTTGTTTGTGTCTCATTACCTTTGCAACATCAACACACACACACACACACACACACACACACACACACACACACACACATAAAAGTATATAAACTAAAACTTCTACTAAGTTCAACTTTCACTACTTAAAAAATAAATATGCGTAACATCTAAAGGTTTTATTTAATGAAAGTATTCTAGAAATGAAAGAGAAAAATGTGGGAACACGGGGGGGGGGGGGGGGCACTAAAAGAAAAAAAAAGAAAAAGAAAAAACAGTATGATCCTTTAGGCCCATATGAATATTAGACTGAGAACAGGGGGTGCGTAAAAATACATACGAGTTTCCTGAGCAGATTCATGCACTGGCAGTTCTATAGGCAGAGTACCAGGCCGAGCATCCTAATGTTCCTGTACACATCTGCCGGTCCCTATACCCTGCCTCGGCTCCGAGAAACCAGTGATTGCTGGTCTGCAGCTGTGGTAGAAGTCCCAGGCGCAAAACCCGCTTAACACATACACACATTATAATGAAACGTGGATGTCTTGTAGTATTATAAACATTCAAACAAAAATCTTTATTTAAAGCGATGCGGTACAGTTATGTTGTTTGTTAACTATATGTATTACCTTTTGCACAATATGCCAATTGGTGCTAACAATTCATTCCAGTTTTATAATATGACAAACATTAATAATACGAGAGGCTATACGAGAGGATTACATTTGCAGTGCCTTTTGCATTCTTTCTTCTGTGTGTGTGTGGTTTGCTATGGCTTTGATGAGGAATAACGTGCGGTTTTGCTAGTTAAACAGGGTCTTGACCTCTGAAATCTCGTGAGACACAAGCACGAGTCCGGATCCTGTTTACATAGGTTTTTACAGATATTTTTATTGCGAGAAAAGGATTGACCCTGCCCTTAAGGTCGTGCTGACCAAAGAATGTTGCTTTGCTTTCATGATTTATTCGCATGACAGGGTCACACAGTCATTTTCACGTGCATGTAAACCCAGCCATATTGAATTACATACGGCTTTGTAGTTTTCCATATACTTGACACAAAACTGATAAAAATGGAAAAATGTGACATTTCTAAATCTAACACGAAATACGGTACTACTATTATGGCTACGCAAAATCATTTTGTAGTTTCTTTGATTACATGATGTTAAATAAAAAGATAAAATTATGTTCATATGGTTTTTAATTATGTCTCTATCCTTAAATTCTAGGTGATTGTGCCAGTGACGCCACCAGACCAGGGAATAGACAGGCAAGCAAGTACTCCGGGGTGAGACGCAAATGCACTCGTATTTATTTAAACAAAACAAAATATCTGAACAAAGAAAGCACTCTTACACAAAAACAAAAGGCATGTTGGCCAAAACAAATAATAAACAGAGACAAACAAACAAGCAGCGTGCTAATCAGCAGGAGCAGCAATTGTTTTTGTATGTCTCGTTCTTACTTTCTCTCGGTGTAGTTCAGAATGTACGCAACAACATGCAGATTCATTCCTCTTGTTAAATAATTTTATCTCCATGGCAACACATGAAGCTCTCCTCATGATATTCAGAGTTGTTCTTTTCCTACTTAGTAAGCAGACACGGGCATTTAAATATCCCCTCCCCTAAATGACTGTGCATTGAGTAATCTGCATTGGTACAGCTGATTTCTTTTCCTAAATCGGAACCGCATAACAACGCATTAGCTCAAAAATACACAATCAGGGCATGAGGAAATCTGTCTTTGCTTGTGCATGTAAACGCCACCAATGACATTATACACCATCAGAATACACTGCCAGCCATCTGATACTATTATTATTACCTATTATTACCTTTTACATTATTATATATGTTTTAATGTGCAGTTCAATTTGTAATGTTTTAAATGACATAATTATCTACATATTAAGCTTTTTTTTTTTTTTTTAAAGCCAGCCTCTGCCCCACCTTAAAATTCACATGAATCTACCTACACAGTCCTTTATGACATTTAGTGGTGCTTAGTATGTGCTATTCTATACCAGGTATTTTTTCCAATCATGCACCAAATTACTAAACTGATAGTCAGTAAAAGTATTTCATTTTTTGACATGTATATTAAATGGAAGCCCATTAAAACTCTGACTGATTTATCTGTGTTATTACATAGTTGTACTGTTACACTAGTTATACAAGAGAGTACTCTGATAAGACCTGGATCATTGCCTTTTAGATTGTAACGAAACTTTGGTGCAGGAATGCTCAGAGGCAATTACTTGTCACTGGTGCAAGCCTTAAGGCATTTTCTCAATTCTCAAAAAGAAATTGAACAGTATAACCATGAAATACAAAAATCACTGGTAGATATTTTCTATAGAAATTGTACTTATTGCGTTGTAAAAAAAACAGGTGGGGTTGATTTCTCTGAAGCCTATCTCTGTCTGCACACCTGCACTAGCCCAGACTATACAAAGAAAAGGAACAGTAGATAGTGTAATCATGCGTAATGCACATGAACACATGCATTAATAATAACCCTTATTTTTCTATGCCCTTAAAATGTGCACTCAACTTACTCAGGGGACACATCATGCAAAACATATGGGCACATTCCCTATGGTTCGTTCAGTAATAAGGGTGATAATTGTTTTCTTTTACCAAAATAAAAAAAAAAACTACAGACTTGGCATGTAGAAAACAGGATTTAAGGTAACAATGTTATTAAACATGCAAAAACTATATTTTTAACAAACAAATAGGACACTACACCTTTAAATAAATGGCTGCAATGTACCCTTAGATAATGAAAATCACGACAAATGTAATACCTGCAGAGCCAGTCTCACTACAGTGGAAGTGTGCCTCAGTAAAGTGTCAAGTATTGAAAGCAGAGGAGTTTTGCCATTCGTCATACTGCGTCTATCTTCGCTTTTCAAGAGCAAGCAGTTGTCTCCATGAACACATTGCTGATGTGGTCAACCAGTCCTGCCAAAGAACAAAGATCTTTGGGACATTTCTACTTTTATATCACCTCGTGCTTTACTTTTTATACTGATCTTTTACTGAATGACATAGATGTCAAAATGTGATAATTTTAGTGATGTTAGCCTACAGCATCCTTTGGCTCAAGCAGCCTGAGCAATCATCATGCAACATAATTAAGTTTGCAGTGTAAATGAAACACAGATATAAAAAAAAGGAAAAAATCAATGCAAATACGACTAATTTTATCTTTTTATTTGGATCTTCTTTTGCTCTGGATTTATCAGGAGTCTGATTGGTAGGGGTGACTAAAGTACAACGAGACAAACTATCGGCAGATGACTTTCCTCCCGAATCCAACAGAAGAGCAAAGGCCAATATAGCATTCTGTGTGGGTCTGCAGCCAGGATCAGCAACCTGACTCAAGTGGGGTTCAAACCAAACTCACTTGGCTCACCATGTACCCCAAGTGAAAATATATTAATAGTTAGTATGTCATATACATAATCTCAACAAGATAGATAATGTAAAATGGTGGTTACTCATGTAAAGCTAGGTTCTCCAAAAGGAACAGACCTTCATCACGAATGGGAAAACCCTTGCTACCACGCCCGTTCACAGAATTATTAACCAAAGTTTTTTGGGCCTGCCCAGAAAAAGTCAAATCTCTCAGCGGCCCTGCCCAGAAAAAAATCAATGGACAGCCCTCCACCCGACATCACTTTTGAAGTCTGAGTATATAGGGCACTGACAGGGCCACTGAGAGATTTCAGGGGTCCTGGGAAGTATCGGTATGTGCCCCCCCCCCCCTTGTCTTACAGTGTGTTTATAATGCTATAGCCTACTAGCCTATTGTTTTGAATTAAATTCCGACTGGATTATGTATACATATTTGAAGGTTCTGTAGCAGTAGTCACCATCAACATTAGTTTTCTTTGCATTTTCTTTGCTAGTTTGTCTTAAACTTATTATTATATTTTACGTAACAACATTTTTAAAAGCAAAAAATGTCACAATGGTTAAAGACATATAAGCATTCAACCATATTTATGAATGTTTTATTATGCACAACCATCCTTTGTCCAAGGTTCAGTTCAACCCAAATAATGTCCAAATAATAAACACCAGTCACCATCCTTTCCAAGGTACAATCTTCACTACAGTACAGAACAGAGAAATAACATTAAAGTTGACAAAGCAAAGCAACACATACCCAATGATTCTCACTCTATATTTCAAACATTTAGTTTAAAATGAATTAATAGTATTTTGACAGTGCCTCCACTGCTTATACTATGGTAAAATTTTACAGGGTACAAACGGCCCCCGAGTGCTGAAGCATATCCAGTCATTCAATGTACAGTAGCTAACTATGCAGTGTAGTGGATTCTTAAACTTTTTTTTGTTTTGTCCTGTGCAGGACAGGGCTACCATCGTTACTTGTTTGTTATTTTTTTATAATGTTGAAATGTTCTGTATTGATTGACTAGAAATTTGTTTTATTTTGCCTTCGGGGCACCCTTTGAGTGGGCCCTGGCTTCCCCAACCTCTCCCTGGGCCTGGGCACCAGGCAGCGTCACGGTGGTTGCACCCTCTGGTGCCTCCTCTGATGTTCTCTTCATGGCCCTCCCCTGTGTGGTAGTTGCCGGAGGGCTGATGGTGTAGGTCTCTTGAAAGTAGGCTTTGGGCAGCTCCTTGGAGCTCAGGTGGCAAGCAGGTTTGAAAACCCCTTCAGGGTGTCTTTGGCCTCCTTCTGGCAGAGGAGGTTATCTGATGTTCAGTTAATGTTCTCCAATTCTACACAAATCTTGCTCGCCCAAGGTGGAGATGAGCCTCGAAGCTCACTCACGATCACACTATAACTGCTGACCTTGAGCTCTTGGCAATGGTTTCTGTCACCTTGCATTGCTTGATCGTGCAAGATGTTTCCTTGGTCACTGTGACGGAAAGATGAGTTCTGGTGATGAATCTTCCTCCCGACCTGTGCGGGCGCTAAAGAACGAGAGGAGAAGTATCTGGAAGGGCTGGCCTGACAGTTCGTTTCTGGGTCAGGGAAGTGGGTCAGTCTGGAAAGAAGCGCGATTCTGTTGTAAGACCGTATTGATTTGAAAGGTAAACGAGAGGCAGCTGCAAGTAATAAGGCAGCTGCAACCGTTTACCTAGATATCATGCAGGATTACATATAGGGGCCAGGGTAACGCTGATCTTTTCCTTCGTTTGGGTAACGTGAGGAGAGAAGGACTGAGAGAGGAGCTCTCAGAGTGTATTACGTGTTGTGTGTTGTCTTTGTTTGTTTATAATTGTCTGTCTTTTTCGCACCACTAGACAGTTAACGCACACCTCCGGAGCTGTCGCCACGCAAAGCACTATCCGGAGCACCATTGCACAGAGCACCTGCACGTTTGAATATCACCCAGGACTGGTGACCGTGCCTTTGTTTGTGTGTGAGACTGTACTGTGTTCGCCATCCCCGCGCTTTACACATTGTTGTGTACGGCCGGGGATTTATTATTTGACGGTCGCCAGACTTGGAAACAGCACAAATAAACACTTGTTCACTGAATCACTGTTGTCTGTTCATCACTCCTGCATCGCATCACCGCTACACCTGTTCCCCTTACCAACCACTTTGCCACACGTGGTGTCAGACCTGGGATTATGGATCGCAACGCACTGGCGGAGCTGCTGCAGGCGCTGGAGAGCAGACGGGATGCAGAGGAGAGAAGGAGGGAGGAGCTCTACACGGCGCTCATTGAACGGGTAGGGCTGGCCATGGCGGCAGGAACAACCCCTACCGTAACATCACCGATATTTCCCCCGAAGGCTAGGGCGATGAAAATGACGGCGGAGGATGACCCGGAGGCATTCTTGGTGGCGTTTGAGCGACTGGCCACCGCGGCAGGATGGCCGCGGGAGTTCTGGGCGAGCCAGGTGGGACCCTGCCTGATTGAGGAGGCTCAGGCAGCTTACCAAGCCCTGAGCGACCAGTACGCCACCGATTATGACCTTGTCAAGCAGGCTATTCTCCGCCGCCTCAACATTACAGCGGAGACTCATCGGACGCGGTTCCGGGAATTCCGGAGAGCCCCGGAGACACGCCCCAGGGTGGTCGCAGAGCGGTTGTGCGATCACATGGTCCATTGGCTGACCCCCAACAAAAAGACCGCGCAGCAGATGGGGGAAGCCATTGTGGTAGAACAGTTCTGCCATGTGGTCAGCGCCGAAACGCAGGCGTGGATCCGGCGCCACAACCCCGACACCCTTGAGGAGGCTGTCGAACTGGTCGAAAACTTTGAGGACTCCCTGACGTTGGCCCGGGTCAGGATATTGTCAGACCCTTGCCCTTCACAGTCACCAACCTCTCCCTCCCTCTCCTCCAACACCACCACCACCCTCGTTCCCGGCACCCAGACCTCCCAGACCGCCGACCCCGTTGGGCCCCCTTGCCTCCCCCCCATGGAGACCGAGGTTTGCCCCCAGCTTTGTCCCCTCTTTTCCGTCCTAGAAAAACAAATAAGGAGAGACGGATCGCGAAATGGGAGGGAGCGAGTTTCAGACACGGCTGGGGTCTGGTGGGAGAGTGCTGTAATGGTCAAACAAACGCCAGTCAAAGGGAGTGGGAACGCAGTGTGACCGAGAGAGCGAGGTTACTGGACCAAATAGAGCAGAGGCTAGTCCAGCCCCTCTCGATGTACCGGACCTGTGGTACTCAAGCGCGGACATAGTGTGGGGCCAACATAACGACCCATCACTAGTGCACGCTTGGGGGCAGGTCCGGTCCATTGACGGTAAGGATGTTGATGGTGCTGGGGCGCTAGTATATCCACATTTCAGTATCAAGGGGCGATTACTGTATAGGTTAAACCTAGCCGCGGGCACAGGACAGCCTGTAACACAATTATTGGTTCCCCCATCTTGTTGGACCGAGGTCATGAGGCTGGCGCATGATATCCCTTTTGCGGGGCACCTCGGAGTCGAGAAGATGAGGGAACGGATATTGGCTCGATTCTATTGGCTCGGTCTTCATACTGATGTGTCGAGATATGTAGCCACATGCCCAGACTGCCAGCGAGTAGCGCCGGGTCGAGTGCGCCCCGCCCCTTTGGTCCCGCTGCCGATTATTTCCACTCCTTTTGAGCGCATTGCAATGGACATAATGGGCCCTTTGCTACCTTCTGACTCCGGGTACACGCATATATTAGTAGTGGTGGATAACGCAACGCGATACCCGGAGGCAGTTCCATTGAGGTCCACTAGTGCAGCTGCAATAGCCACCGAGTTAGCGCAGATTATGGCTAGAGTAGGGATCCCCAAGGAGATTTTGACTGATCACGGAACCAATTTTTTGTCCAATACGTTACAGCAGGTGTACAAAATATTGAAAATACGTCCCATCAGGACGTCCGTTTATCATCCACAATCGGACGGTTTGGTTGAACGCTTTAATCAGACTTTAAAGTCGATGCTGAGGCGATTCGTAACACAAGAGAAGAAACATTGGGCATCGCTTCTTCCCTACCTACTTTTTGCAGTAAGAGAAGTGCCACAGAGTTCAATGGGGTTCTCCCCCTTTGAGCTCCTGTACGGCCGGCAGCCTCGCGGCATTCTCGACCTGCTGAGAGAGGGGTGGGAGGAGCACAAAGGCTCGTCTAAAAATGTAGTGAAGTATGTGCTCCTACTACGAGATCGGCTGGATTTGGTCGGTCGTTTGGCCCAAGACAACCTCAGATCGGCTCAGCACCGACAACAGCAGCATTCCAACAAAAATACACGGATTCGAACCTTTCGACCAGGGGACAAGGTAATGGTGCTACTTCCCTCATCTGAATTGAAACTGTGTGCTAAATGGCAGGGGCCGTATGAGGTGATTCAGGCTATAGGGAAAGTAAATTATGAAATTAGACAGCCCGATCGCCGAGAATGAACGTGAAATTTACCATGTTAATTTGTTAAAGCCATGGCAGGCAAGGGAGGTCTTATCTATCGCCCCAGGCAATATGGAGGATGATTTAGGTCCCTGTCCAGAGACCCCGAGCACCAGTGCGATTGCAATGGGGGAACAATTGGCTCCGGATCAGCAAAGAGAGCTACGGAAACTTATTGAGGAGTTCAGCGATGTTTTTTCTGATGTGCCCGTCAGGACAAACTTAGTTGAATATGACATTATCTCTCCACCAGGTGTCACAGTGCGAGAGAGACCGTATCGGATCCCGGAAAGTCGACGAAGTGGCGTTCGCAAAGAGGTATGGGATATCCTCTAGCTTGGGGTGATTGAACCTTCCAGGAGCGAGTGGTGCAGTCCGATTGTCATAGTGGCTAAGAAAGACGGCACCAACCGCTTCTGCGTGGATTTCAGAAAGGTGAACGCTATTGCTAAGTTTGATGCATATCCCATACCTCGGGTCGACGAACTTTTAGACAGACTGGGAAAAGCGAGGTTTATTTCCACTCTGGACCTGACGAAAGGATACTGGCAAATCCCTTTAACCCGCAGCTCCAGAGAGAAAACTCCATTTTCAACACCAGAAGGGCTGTTCCACTTTAAAACCATGCCGTTTGGGCTACATGGTGCGCCCGCTGCCTTTCAGAGACTGATGGACCAGGTTTTACGCCCACATCATGAATATGCAGCAGCGTATATTGATGACGTGGTGATATACAGCTCCACCTGGAGAGAGCATTTGGCTAGGGTTGCAGACGTTCTTCAGTCTCTAAGGGCAGCCCGGCTGACAGCTAACTTGAGAATATGTGCTTTTGCCAAAACAGAGACTAAATATTTGGGATTTTTAATGGGGAATGGAAGGGTGAGACCTGTAGTCACCAAAATCCAGGCTTTGGTTGATGCAGCGATCCCCAAAACCAAGGTCTCGCTGGTGAGGTCACTACTGGGCTTAGCTGGTTATTACCGCCGCTTCATCCCCGAGTACGCCACAGTGGTTAACCCATTAGTCGACCTCACAAAAAAGAGTGCTCCAAATTTAATTAAATGGTCAGCTGAGTATCAGGGAGCATTTGATACTATTAAGCGTACACTTTGCCAGGCCCCCACTCTTATCACACCGGATTTCACCAAGAGATTCATCCTCCACACCGACGCATCGGATGTAGGTTTGGGTGCAGTCTTGTCTCTCTCGACGTCGGATCAGACTGAACTGAAGCTGCGCTCAAAAGCTTCTGTACTAAAAAGCAAAGCTGCTACTGTGTTAGACTGCTTGTCATGCTGTGTGCTGGCTGTCAGGAGTGGTTGCCTAGCAACCACCTGCTTCTTGATAGCAACACTTGTTGTGTAGAACACAGATCCTGAAGCCGCGCGTGTGTGAGACTGTGTGTGTGTGTGTGTGTGTGTGTGTGCGACAGCTCCTCCTCTACCTGCTCTGAGGGAGAAAGAGTAAGATGCAGTCAAAGCTGTTCGAAATTCCCCATGGGACCAAAGACACCCATATGTGAGAGAAATGGGGTTCAACTGTTTTTTTTAAATACACTGAGAAAAAAAAAGTTTCCTGAGAATCCCAGGGGGGTGGGGCTGAGTGCCATAGCAGGTTACATTTAAGTGGGTCGACCCACTCTACCACAGAGCTCGAACCCCAGAAGTGTGCAGACTTAATAAGACACTTTCCTGTCTCAGAAAAATAATAAACTAGTGTGATACAACTTGCTATAAAATTGCTTTTTGTGAGCTAGAGAGAAGCAGCCTGTGCTCGAACAAAAAGTAGGTATAATCTCTGCAAATGGAAAACAGATTTTGAAGGCCAGTCCTAAAATGTGGCCCATTATACCCCGACTTTGGAAGTGATGTTTGGGGAAGGATGACCATTTGAAATGAGCTTTGGTATAATAATTCCATGAAAGAGTGTGGTAACAAGGGTGTTCCCATTTCTGATGAATGGAAGGTTCCCTGTCTGAAGGAGAACAATCATTAAAGGGTTAAAATTTTACCAGTCGTATAGTACCGATAATAAATGTATATTAATTATTAGCTATACTATGGTTTATCTATGGTCATCTGTACGCGGGTGTGCAGATGTGGTGGATGGAGTGAATAAAACAGTTCCTGTTCCTGTATGCGGGTTTTCCTTGGGTGGTCATTTTATAACAGTTGACGGTGAGGTAAACAAATAGAACGAAAGGGACAAAAAGTAAATGAAGACTCCTCAGCTTTTAGGAAACCACTGAGTTAACACTGCTGATTTGAAAGTTTTCAGCATCCAGCAATCATAAGACTACTCTTCTCTCTCAATTCTCCTCAGGTTAGTGCCCTCTAGTTATAGCTACGCAAAAAAAAAAAGACATTTGACAAAGCAACTGCATGGGAAAAAATAAATAAAGTGACTGGCTGCTTGTTGAGTTTTCTGAAGCAAAATAACTACTTAAAACAATAAAAATGGCACACTTTGGAAAAGTAGACATATGGAGCAGATATGTGGAGAGGCTGAAATGGAATTTTGAAGCAAATGGGTTGACTGTGGCAAATAAGAAACATGCCATTCTGCTAAGCATCTGTGGCAGTGTTGTTTATGGATTAGTGTGAGATCTATTAATGCCTTTGGAGCCATCTGAGGTTTTTTTTTTTCTGAAATGGTTGCAGCTGTGGGAAATCACTTTGAGCCCAAACCTTCTGTAATAGCAGAGAGGTTCAAACTTCAGTCTTGCATCACAACCCCGGGAGAATCAGTGGCCAGGTTTGTGGCGAGACTGAAACACCAAGCAGCGAGGTGGAAATTCAGTGCGATGCTAGAAGAGCATCTCCAGGATCAGCTGGTCTGGGGAATAGGAAATTAACCAATTCAGAAATGTCTTCTGGCAGTGCCGGACCTGACATGGCAGAAGGCATTGGAGACTGTAGTCACTATGGAGGCCACAGACAAAGGAGTGCAGGATCTGCAAGGTTCAAAGAATGTCAACAAAATGTCATCGATCCCTCCATGACAGCAAATTAGAGAGAAGATGGGGGGGAGACCCAAGCTGAGATGACCTAATGCTACCATTGTGGCGAAGACCATTACCCAGATGCGTGCCGTTTCAAAGAGGCTGAATATCATTTTTGCAAAAAACGAGGTCACCTAGCTCGAGTGTGCAGCAAGAAAGCAAAAGAGAAGACCAAACTACTGCTTGCTAAGCACAAGGTCGGGTTAAGAGCTTACCAGGTTACCAAGCCCCTAGCTCCACTGCTAGAGGAAGAGGAGGAGGAAGCATACTCCCTGTCCACTATGAAAGTGCAGTCTTCAAGCCCGTTAATGGTTACGGTGAAGTTGAACAACTGCCAGGTTCAATTTGAGGTGGAAACCGGTGCCTCGTCTACAGTGATTGGGCATGAGACTTTTAAGGAATTACACGGCAGAAACCCTGACTTGAAACTAGCAACCTCAACAAAAGTTCTTAGAGCTTACACAGGCGAGCACATTCCTGTGCTGGGTGCCCTACAGGTGCAAGTGTTGCATGGTAATCAGAGCTGCTGGTTGAAGCTTTTAGTTGTTCCAGGCCACGGCCCTAACCTGCTGGGAAGGAACTGAGTTTAAAGTTCCAGTTTTGCTCATTCTTAAGGGGGAGGGATGTGGTAACCAAAGTCATCTGTACGCGTGTGTGCACACAGGTGTGTGAACGTGGTGGGTGGAGTGAATAAAACAGTTTGGTTCCTGTAACCTGGCATGTGCATGTTTTCCTTGGGTGGTCACGATATAACATTTAGTAAAGAAGGGTATATTACAAAATTGTAAACAAAGGAGAAGCTAAGAATACAGGCTGTCTGAACTCTGTACACACAAACACACACACAAAAAAGGTACAGGCCATCTGTATTCTTTCCAGACTTAGCTTCTCCTTTTTTTACAATGTTGTTTTGCTTCCCTGGGCTAAAACACAGTTCATGCAGCACAAACTGTATGTACTCCCTGCTGCTGGGGTACCAGTGCTGTATGCACAGAAGTGTAAATTGAGTAAAATTGATCTTGATTTTGGAACACTACAGCTTTAATGTCACTGATGGGCTTGCTTTTCTTCCTCAGGCCCTGGCAACCTCTGAATGCTTTTGTAGTATGTGGCCAGAGCTAATCAACAATCAAACAATTAAATCTGGTCACATTACACATGTGATTGGCAGGGAGGGATTTTAACCCCATCTCTGCCAAACACAATCAAAACAAACACCATTCATATACATTGACAAAACCATTACATTACATTTTATATTATTTACAGTGGCAGGGCTTCATGTTATTTTGGTTTATTATAAAGCTGACTCTTTGTTTTAATTTATATATTTCAATAGAACAATTACAGAAATCGCTTTCTTTATGGTTTATCTTTTACACTTGGCCAGTCAACATTTAGCTGACAGATAAATCTGAAATAAATCTTTGTGGTAAGCAATTAAATCTGGAAAAATAAATCTGGGTTTTCTCAAAATAAATATTTGTTTAGTAAACAAGATTTAGCTTGCAAAATATATATTTATTTTGACAAAACCCAGATTTATTTTCTCAGATGAATTTGTCAAATTGAGTTAAAATGTTGAATTTGTGACAAGTGTTTTTAATATTTATAAATTATATCTGAAAGTACAAATTTCTAAATTTAAGAATGTTTTTGTTAAAAATGTATGTATAACGCTAAATCTGGAGGATTCTTTTTTTTTTTTTAAATCTAGTAAACAAATACTAGATTTAAATTACATCCAGAAAAAAAAAAAACCCTGGTAAAATCTTTGTGCTTTTTTTTGTTTTACACTTGGCACCTCATATTCACTTGCTATAAATTATTAACATAAGTCTTAATAGGCCACAGCTTTGCACTTTTTAATTGTCTGTATTGTAAGCAAAAAAAAAAAGTTGATTCTCACAGAGTTGGAATCCGTCTATGTCACCCATGTGTATTTATCCTTGCCCAAAACTGATTTTGATATGAAAACAGCAGGTAAACATGTCAAAGATGGCAAGTTGGCATAGGGTTTGGTGAAGTATTTCAAAGTAGATATGCAGATATGTGATCCATATGTATTCTTCCCTGTGTATCAATTTGTTTTCCATTTTTATCTTGTCTGATAATCCATTTTTAAAAAATGCAACCTATTTTAGCCAACCAAGCTTAGTGCTTTTCCCATTTAAGTACACTGCTGTACAAAAGTCTTAGATGTGTTGCATTTTTCTACTCAGATGCATTATGAGCATTAAGAATTTACTGAAAGCCTCCACTAGTGTTTTCTATTATTATAACAACCTTGACTTGCATAAAGAAGTAAAAACATTGAGTGAAATAGCTTGCATCAATCAATTTTGAAGGTGTGGTATCAGAAGCACAATCAACAAATACAGAGAAACATTACGAAGGTCACTCTTAAAATCAAGACTTAAAGGATGTGTTTCAGTAAGAATACCTCTGTTAAGAAAGTGGAACAAGACTAAAAGGCTAAAATATGCACAAGAAAACAGAAATTGGACTATGAAACAATGGTCAAAAATACTTTGGACTGTTGATGGAGAAATTGGACTATGAAACAATGGTCAAAAATACTTTGGACTGTTGATGGATGGACAATGACACCTGTGCCTTGTGCCTTCTACACATGGAGAATGAAAAGGGTTCCCCCATTGTGGCCCAAAATGATTCAATCCCTGAAATACCCGAGTTACGTATTCATTTAGTGTTACATTTGCAGTATGCAAATAAGCTGGAATGCATTTGCATCTGTGCCATGTTTGCCCGCTGCTTGTTTATCAAAATCCGTTTTGTGCCAGGATAAATACACATGGAGGTTGCAGATGAGTTCCCCCTCTGTGAGAACCAACTTTGAAATATGTGGCTGTGACGGAAAGATGAGTTCTGGTGATGAATCTTCCTCCCGACCTGTGAGGGCGCTAAAGAACGGGAGGAGAAGTATCTGGAAGGGCTGGCCTGACAGTTCGTTTCCGGGTCTGGGAAGTGGGTCAGTCTGGAGGGAAGCGAGACTCTGTTGTAAGACCATATTGATTTGAAAGGTAAACGAGAGGCAGCTGCAAGTAATAAGGCAGCTGCAACCGTTTATCTCGATATCATGCGGTATTACATATAGGGGCCAGGGTAACGCTGATCTTCTCCTTCGTTTGGGTTAAACAATTGGAGAGAGAGAAGGACTGAGAGAGGAGCTCTCAGAGTGGATTGTGTTCGTGTTTTGTACTGTCTGTTTTTGTATTCAGCACTAGACAGTTAACGCACATCTCCGGAGCTGTCGAAAGGAGAGCACTATCCGCAGCACCACTGCACTGAGCACCTGCACGTTTTCGATCACCCAGGACTGGTGACCGTACCGTTGTTTTTTGTTCGGGACTGTGCCCTTGTTTTCATTATCCCCGTGCTTTACACATTGTTGTGTATTGCCGGGGATTTATTATTTTTGACGGTCGCCAGACCTGGAAAAGAGCAATAAAGCACTTATTCACTGAATCACTGTTGTCTGTTCATCACTCCTGCACCGCATCACCGCGACATCTGTTCCCCTTACCAACCACTTTGCCACAGTGGCCCAAAGTGATTTAACCACTTCTACATTCAAAACGGAGCCTTGTGGTGTTGCAAGTGAATTCTGTTTTTTAAAGGGTTGTTGCCCGGCCCTGTTTAGATTCCCCAGCCTACTCAACATTGATTGGCTGGACGCTGTCAATGCGCCACTAAACACGCTTGTGCTGGGTTTTCAATTTCATCAGAATCACACTTTTGGAGAAGCCACTCCCTGCAGGGCAGACGTGATTGATTTTAACCACTGCGTTTTGCGACTGCACTCATTTCATCAGAATAGAGCCCTTAGTATTTTAGACAGTAACTGAAAAATAAAGAAATGGGTTCACTTCCTTGGATTTTTTGTATTGTTGTCTTCCCTGGCATTTGATTAATGTGGTTCTATTTCCTGGAATTTTATGTATATACTTCACTCACTAACATTTTATGCACACAGAAAATAGTTCCCTGGCATTTACTGCATTAAAGATAATTAAAAAAAAAAAAAACACCCATTACATGAAAACAAAGCATGCAAAGGCAATTTGTGTGCAGCATGTACAGGTCTCCTCATATTGTCCCCAGTTCAAAATGTTGGCCACCAGGTTTTGAAAGCTAGTGGCCAAATGGCCACCAGCATATAAAGTGATTTGTCCCACCCTGGATTAAACCTGCACAGAATAAACTCTCCAGAAGTGTTCAGCTAGCAGTAAACAGCAGCACTGGCTCAAGCCTGCAGGGTTATAAATTGATCCCATAATAATTTGTGGCAAAATGAATATTCTAGAAGTCATTATTATGCTTGTCCTCCATCTTAGAAACAGTTTTCTGGAAGGCTGTAGATCTGTGCAAACAATAGTTTCAACATTTTATAAACCCATTACTTCAGCTGTTAAATTATTTCTATGTGATTAATTGAATTTTACCAGGCTGGAAGGATAGCAGCTCATTCCATTACTGTAACTCTAAGAAGCATATTTAAGCATCCTTAGGTATGTTTACACTACGACTGGTCACCAATCACAACCAAGACATAGCATCTTTTTGGTGTATTCAGTAAGACAATTCTATATAATTATCATCCTGGCCCCCTCAAGAACTGCATGTTGGTGCCTGTGTGCTGTATCAATTTTTAGTTTTCCATAGTTCTCCGTGTGCCTGTCTGGTATTTTTGCAATATTAAACCAATTGCGTATTATTTCACCAGCTTCAATGAAAACACAATGTATGGGATGACCTAAATATATTCAAATTCATTTTTACCTCTGATCTTAAGGGGAAGTGGATCACTGGCTGGCACATATTGAACATAGTGCTGCTGAGAAAGTCTGTCAGTTCTGGTATACATGGTTGAACTGCTTGCAATCAAAATGTTGTTTTCCTGCAATGTAAATGCATGCAAAACTGCCCATCTAAACCAATAGTACAGAATACAAATTAACCCCTTTAAAATTTATATTTCTGACTGCATGAGTGGTGCAGACCACAAATTAAACATTAAAAAAAAAAAAACTCTTTACTGTTTAAAATGCTTCCCTCAGTTTTGTGTTTTCTTCCCTTGCAACACTTTTTTAAATGAGTATAATGGCATGTTAACAGATTTATGTGAAAACTGTTAAAAGCATCATGGCAAAACAAACTAAAAAAAAAACCCAGAACATTTCTGTGACATCACCCTTTTCTCTTAATTGATTCATTCTACGAATCTAACTAAAGGTGGCTGAGTGGCTTTGAAGTGAAGGGGAGTGCGTGGCAGATATATTATTGGTTGATGAATCCACAGTTAATGTTACGAATCCACAGAAAACTGTGGATTAGTTAATGAAACCACAGTGAGTCATAACAATTCAACAGAAAAGCAAATACCATTTTATTACACATCATTTCAACAATCAGTTAATTAGTATTACATATTTCAAATGTGCCACTTAGACATAGGCTTTGATTCAATTTAGCATTTCATATTGTTTGCTAAAAATATGGCAATATAATTATACATTAACAATGTAAACACAAATGTCAATTACAAATTGTGACAAAGCTTTATTTACAATAAAGCACGATAAAGCACTGTCGACAACAAATGATGGGTTTAAACAGGACGGTACCTGTATGTTTATTTGTTCCGCGGTGTCCCTTTTTCCTGTGGGAACAAAGCTTCTTTTAACAAACAATACAAAACTAAAATAAATCCTAGCTCATGTTTTAAAGTGGTAACTAAACTCAGGATCTGTAACCTTAATCAGACGCTAATCCGGTTTACTGGTGTATTAGTTTAACCAGTACGTGCTGAAACGTTCAATTTATTAGTGAACAGTAATGCAATGCTGTCCGGGTTAGTGCTGGCCTTTAAATAGAGCTCCCAGAACGTGTTTGCCATCTAATAATGACAAATATGTACAATTAGAATAGCAAACAAACAAACACTCTGCGGTCCTTCAGCGGTTCTCTCGCAACCATAACAAAGGAACAGTTTGCTTTGCCACATCCCCTTTTGTACCTTCAGCCACGCCCTGTTGGTTAACGAGTGCAATTGCTTTTCCTCCAATCCGGGATTGCCACATCGCCTCCCATCTGGGGCGATGACTTAGTTTACTGTAGCTCCGCCCCCTTTCTAGATGGCCAACTTCCATCTTTCCCTGGAATGGATTGCACACTGTTCCCTTTACGCAGCGCCCTCACAGATCAGGAGGGAGATTTATAACCAAGATTCATTCGTTCTCTGACACACACCAGTACTGTTTACTATAGTGCAATGTATGGTACACACAGAATGTGCCCAAAGCATAGTACACAGAGTACAGTGTAACAGTATGGTACAGTGACAGTGCACGGTATGCACAGTGTAGTACAGTATGGTGGGCAATGCACAGTACACACAGCACTGTACAATATAGTGCTAATGATATAGTATAATGCCCAACATACTGTATATACAGTCAGTATATAGCGCACGGTACTCCTGGTACAGTACAGTGCACGGTACACATGATACAGTGCACGGTACAGTATATGGTACGGTGCATGGTACAAGTACGGTGCACAGGGTATGGTACGGTGCAGAGCATGACCCACTACTGTTACGATAACCTTGTTCACTAAGAATGGTGTTATATCAGTGACCTACATTAACTGAAGAAGCAAATGCAGGGATGCCCACCTGTATAGCTTCTGGCTTAACACAACACTACCCTAAGACTGGAGGGAGCCTGCTGTCAAGCCGTGATAGCTTTCGCAGTGGTACTGCCAGCAGAGACCAAAGCAGCAACGAAACACTGCGGGGAGGCCTGCAGGCAGTCAGACCCGAAGCAGAGCTGAGCCCAGCAACTGCTAGTGAATCAGAAGGGTAACCTCGTTCGTTGTACAAACTACCGGTGGGAACAGGAGCAGATCTGGGATCTGCAGTTACCACAGGAGCGATATAGGGATCCTCACCTATAACACTTTTTGGCTAACCAACAGATCGAAACCCGAGGAAAACCTACTGCTAGAGCCCTAACAGTCCTCACACTAACTCTGCAAGCAGATGTTAATCTGGTAGAGACACTGTGGGAAAAGCTGCAAGCAGATAAAAACCACAATTTTTATTTTACACTTCAACCGAAGCTAGCAGCTTACAAAGGAGCAGCAGAGCACAAGGCCGCTGAGGCACTACTTAACAACCACTGCTGAGTGCACAATACGTGAAGTAATTTTTACTAAAACACGTAAAAACAATTTCAGTAGGTGGTAAACACAAGCAAACAATCAGATACAACACTGTGTGTCACTTATCTGTTCATAGAACTTTCAGGCAGTGAAAGGAAAAATGATGACGTTTTGAGTGTCAGCAGGCTCTTTATGCCCTTAGAGGCAGGTGCGACTGTGTCACTGTCACTATGAGCAGCTTTGGAATATCAATTCAGGTTAGGTGGTATCAAAGGATTGAAAGGGAACCCTTTACACTCACTCCTAGGATGCAGGAGAAATTTGGACAATTAATCTAGAATTACTAGATACTGGTTTTATGGGGGAGGGACACTGACTTTAGTACCAAAATGAATGATATTACAATGATGTCTGGGTAAGAGATCGATTCATTCTCCTGACAACATGGAGACCGGAAGTTTAGTTTGTGTGTGGAGTTTATCGTGCAAGGTAAGAAACAAAAGATGTCTGCTTTGAGACTTGACTTCGGAAAATCGCATTGATTGAGATATTAATCTTATAACTTTCACAACAATGGCATTTCACTGAAATTAACATTACAGTAGAACCTCTTAAATCCTAACTACAGCATTATAATGATGGAGCACAATATCTGTGACACCTGCTTTTAGAGTGAGAAAAGTATGTGATCTGGGTTCAGAATGGCTGGACAGATCCTGAAGTGAATAAAATTTTGTTTTATTGTTTATGCATAAGAGAGTTTGAAAGATGGCCAGCAGAATCTTCTACACCTAACGCTGACCGTACATTTTTAAGATCCTGTGGATAATCAGGCTAGAAATAAAGCTAATTTTATTTACTCTTGCAGTCGTGTTGATTTTAGATTTCTTTTTACACCCAGCACTCTCTAAAGTTAGCATTTTTGTCGACGTGTACTTTGTAGAGTGCTGCAACACAGCAGTATATACATTTAAATAGATCTAGGTTCAAAAGCACTTACCAAAATGACTTGAAAAAGGACAGGTAAAAGCTGTCTTTCTTCAATGAGCCTGCAGGAGAAAGATAAAACAAACCATTCATTTCAGGAGGGCCGTGAATGTTTAATCTTAATTATGGTGCCACATTATTTCTGCTTCTAAACTTTGAATTGCAGCATTAATTCATACGCTGTAATCAGTGATCTGGAACGGTGACCTTTGACTAATTAACTCAACTAAATAAGCTTTACAACAGCCCACCAGTACAAGCAAAGTAGCAGTTTATTGAAAATGACTTGCTCTCTCCCTTATTGGTCAAACTTTTTAACTCACAACCAATTACTGATTATGTAAGGGGTTGGTGTAAAGACAAATCCTATTTCCAAACAGCATGACAGAATAAAATGATACAGAGTACAACATTATGATGCAGTAACAAAATATATATATATATATATATATATATATATATATATATATATATATATATATATATATATAAAATAAGTTCTTGCTCCACCTAATCATCTTTGCTCCCAAGGAGACTGCATATACAGAATATACGTTTATTATACAGATGGGTTATAAAATAAATCCCCAAAAAGGAACATTTTATTATATGTTTGCACATAACTGCTTTGTAGCAGAATGAGAATAAGTCAGCAGTAAAAACTGTTTTTACATTTAGTAAGACACAAAAGATTAGACTATACCAGTGTAATTCCCCTCTTTCTAAAGCATCGATAGCGGACTAATGGTTCTCAAATATTGAAATAGTATCTAAAGGACCTGAAACAAACAGTACTCTAGAGGTAAAAACCTGCATATAACATGCTCTGTTAAAGTTTTGGCACAAACAAGTCTGTGAAAGAAGTGGGTCAGTAATGGGATACTAAATGATTTGACGATGTGGGGAATTCTGTATAACCCATTATCAAAGCCTGTAAGACATTTTTCTTCATCTTAAAACAAGATGACAGGACAGTTCAAGAGTGTAAAATGGCTGGCATCACCTGTTTGAGACAAAAATTCAGTATAGCATACTAACTCAAGCTGCACAAAAGCACAACGCATGTCAAGTAACGAGTACTTTTATAATTATATCCTGACCTTAAAAGAATCAGAAGATTCAAATTACCAACAAGCAAAGATAATATTCCGAATTGTTAATGTAAAGACTTTAAAAGTCACAGAGTGGTGGCAAGTTAAACAGACTAAACCAGAGTCCAAGTGAAAAACTAAATCTAGAGGAGAATGATAAGAAACCCGAAAGACCCCCTGCATCTTAAAATATTCTTAACTCTTTCCAAAGTAATATTGGATCACCAGCAGTGCTTTAAGTGAGGTCGTAAGGGAATCTACAGTGATGGCAAGCCAAATAGTAATAAATAAATAAATAAAATAATAAATAAATAAAATAATACATAAACAATTAACAAAAGTGATTTGCAAGTTGTCATGTTAATGGTAGAGTAAGAGTAAAGACCTTAATATTGTAAATTCCAGTCAGATGTGTGATTTATTGTGTGAGTCTACACATTGTGTATCTCTGCATGAGTGTTTATTTTTTATGTAAACTACTATAAAATAAAATATAGTCTTCCTGTCTGCTTCACATTGGTAACACCCTTTTTTTTTTTTTTTGCTCACATGACAGACAACACTCTTCAAGTGCTACAGTCATCTTCCATCCTCACAGAGAAGAAAACCAGGCGTCTATTAACTGTCGCTAATGCCACTTTTCTAGGGTCCCGTTTCTTAAGATACTGGAAATTAAACAGTCATTTCTGTTGTTCAAAGAAACCAAGGATTTGATTGATTGCCAGAGCTTTAAAGGGTTATTATATAATCTAAGTGTAGGCTTGTTTGACAAAACAAAGCTTCAGCTTTCCAGATTGACAGTTTCTGTTTACCAAAAGCGATTGGAATTAGATTAACTAATTGGGTCATTCCATGCTAATGGAGTACATTCTGCCCTAATGATACGATGGATACAATATGATTAAATATATAGATGTCCCTGTATAAATAAATGTATACATATAAATTATGTATTTATGGAATAAAAAACTTAGGTGTTTTTGACCCAGACCTTTCATTTGAGGCACACATAAAAATGTTACAATTTTTGTTTTTCATTTAAGAAACATTGCCAGATTGAGAGATATTTTTCTTTCAGACAGGATGCTTAGCAATTGATGCAATATTTTGGATGCAGTTAAACTGCAGTATTTTAATAGTACTGCAGTATAACTGCGTCCAAAATATTGCATCTATACTGCAGTACTACTGCAGTAATTTTTTTACTTCATTACTGCAGTATTTTTGCCATTTTTGCAAATAACCTTCAACAGTATAGTACCTTATCATTGTGTTTATGCCCTGCAGTATGAATGCGGTACCATTGCAATTCTTCTACTACAGTATGAATGCGGTACCATTGCAGTTTCTCTACTGCAGTATGAATGCAGTACCATTGCAGTTTCTCTACTGCAGTTTCTCTACTGCAGTATAAATGCAGTACCATTGCAGTTTCTCTACTGCAGTATGAATGCAGTACCATTGCAATTTCTCTACTGCAGTATGAATGCAGTACCATTGCAGTTTCTCTACTGCAGTATGAATGCAGTACCATTGCAGTTTCTCTACTGCAGTATGAATGCAGGACCATTGCAGTTTCTCTACTGCAGTATGAATGCAGTACCATTGCAGTTTCTCTACTGCAGTAACATTGCAGTTTCTTTGTCATTTTATATAGGAAAACTTGATAGCCTTTAGATATTTATTAGGTATTGCATAACTACTTTACATTTTCATGTTTTAAATATCTATCAACCTTTTTTATGTCATCAAGAATGAATTCTTACCACCTTTGTGGGCTTACCAAATATGTAGCCCTTAATATTTCATGCACAGGGGTGTCAGTACTAAAATAGGGAATGTTAGTATGGCCTAGGCTGGGACCAAATCAAAAATTTGACCCACCTGTTTATCACAAACTACCAACCTGGTACTGATGGCGACTTTATTGCTTGTCAGAGGGATATTGCTTCTACCCCAGAAGGAACCCACCATTTGTACTGGGCTTGTAACTTGCGATTAGGGTCAGTTTTATTTTGGTTCCAGCCCTAGGCCGGGACCAAATTAAAACTTTGACCCACCCACTAATAGCAAATTACAAGCCCAGTACAAATGGCGACTTCCTTTTTATGGAAATTCATGACTTCAGTGGCAGAAAGATAATAATTCTGAATGATATACCAGTATGCATTGCAATTTACATATAAGACTGATTTAATAATTGTGTATTTATTATAATTACAGACAATGATGCTGTATTAAATAATTTCATACAAACACTACAAGTAAAAGTGTATATTTACCAATTACTTTTTCCATTGTTTTGGTTGGAAGCTGTGGTTTTATCTGGTCTTCCTTTGCATTGATTGCCTTCCTTCCATTCAAAGAATGTGTAGCCACATTTCACGTCCAAATACAATTACCATAAGTTCTGCTGTGAATTTTTTGTAGTCTGTTGCTTGAATTCTAGTGTACAGTGATCTTTTCACTTGAAGATCACCGATCTTCCTCCTAAAATATTGAATACATATTAAATTCATATTTTACTTATCAGTAACAGATTTTATAAATCTCTTTAAATCATCAACAATAAGTTAAGTTAAGCAGTTCATTAAAGTCTTTAAGAGCACATCTCTAACATTTCCAAACTTGTTCCCTTTTGTCTGAGATTCTTATTATTAAACATATGCAGGATAACACTGAATAAATCATTTAAGTGAAGTGTAAATTTATAAAATACATAATATACAATATAATACCAGTATAACTAATATTACCCTATAAAACCCTATTCTTAAAACACTGTAACAACAATGATTACATCCACGTAAGAATGCGATTAGAAAAAACAAATCTCAGTACAAAACATACAATTAATCACGAGTTACATTAAGAAAGCCATTGCCAAATATGCTGATAAATTTAAATTCCTTAAAATAATTTTTAGGTCAATTCTTCTTTCTCATAAATGTCATGAAATTGAATCTCTCTAGTCCCATCTAAAATGAAAATGCATAGATTTCTGATGGAAACATTGTTTTTACTATTATTCCAAATTCTACAAGTTGAAAATGCCAATACCCACCGCAACACATAATTTTATGCATTTTCAGAAATCTTTCCATTGTGCACTAGGGTTGACATTCTAAAAATGCAACAAATGCCTTACCTGATTGTGCTTTCTTTTGTGACACCTTTTAACAGAATCCATAATCTGACGGTGTATTGCTGCTGAATTAGATTTTTTTTTGTTTTCATCTTTTTTTGGAGCGTGTCTTCCTACATCAAGAAATCAAAATATCACCACGTTTCATAAATGTTTTCCATAAAGATTAATGTCATGGATTAATTCTTGGAAAAAAATAAGCAGAGGGCTGGATGTGCTAAAGTTGTCATCACTGTCAAAAGTTTGCATTTCTGTTTTAGGAGCAAAGTTACTAAAACAATTTAGCACAGATAAACTTAGAGTAAAGTGGCTAATTAACGTTTCTGTAGAAATCTATACTTACCTTAAGCAGTAATCTGTATGATTGCATTCAATCTCTGTCTCGTGTCCGAGTTCCCCCATTTAACATTTGTCAAAAAAAAAAAAAAAACTATGCCTCTGCCAGAAATTTTTCTGGCTTTATTACTGAGCTGCAAATACACCACACCCAACTGACTCTGCTTCTAACATTGTTAGCAGCCATGATACAAAAGTATATCCATAACATATGCAGTATATGACATGAGGGTGCATTGTAAATCAATAGCATCAAATACACTGGTACACATCTGTGCAGCTGTCGTTCGATCTCTCAGACAGTCCCTTCACTACACAATGACCAGCTAAGAAGCATTTTTTATTTACTTTTTTGTTGTTGTTGCAATAATTATATCCGTTTTCTTTCCATTTTGAAATACCTAAAGTGTATGGTGATGCATTGCTGCAACCCAGGTTTTATTTTAACCTGGTCCTACCATGACTAGGACTACTTAATAATAATAATAATAATAATAATAATAATAATAATAATAATAATAATAATAATAATAATAGGACCAGGTTAAAATAAATCCTGGATTATGAAACAAAGTTTCCTCTGGCATATAAACATTCTTTTTAGGAAGCATGCTTGTTGAGCCCACATATGTAATCGATTTCATCTGCATTTGATTTGAATCCCCAGCTCATGATGAAAATTACTACTGGCATTAATGGGTCAAAAGTGTAATATCCCAGCTATAACATGTTCTCGGTCTCAAACCCTCTGCGCTCACTTAGTCTGCCCCGGGTATGCATTACTAACCACTGCAGCCACAAACATGTTAAATACCAAAGTAATTGAGACAGCTTTGAGGTTATCTGCATTTTGGTCAGAGAGGAAAGTCTTTTTCATCACCCGCTTCAAGCCCACTTTTTGATGTTTTATTACATAGTACTTATTTTTGTTTATTTTTTTATTATGGCTGGCATTGTGGGTAACAAAATATACTGTGAGAGAACCCTTCGCCGTCAGGCAAAAGAAAGGGCAGATGTATTGATGGTACTAGAGAACACATCTGTCAGTGGCAGTGACATATGTTTACAAGATAGCAGCAGTACAGTGTGGACTTTTCAACAAGGTAGCATTATGTCTTCTTGTGTAGAGAATGGAAATTGCTAGTACTAGTATGGTGTGGAATTTTGATGTGCTTGAAAGTGAACAGAACACCAGTGATAGTGAAGGGCAAGACACTAAGGTTGCAGTGAATGACAGTATATGTGTCTTTAATAAGAGCAGCAACATCCAGTTCTGGCCCATACTCTGCCTTCTTGAGGAAGACACAAATAAAAACCTATTTGACATCGGTTTGTTTGTGGGCACACTGTTGAGGAAATTAAAATAATTGAAAATGAAGGAATAACATTTGCTGGCAAGCCAATAGAACTTTTGTAAAAGCATTTGTTAAAAATGTAAAGTACCACAAGGGGTATCACAGGTGTGAAAAATCTATTCAAAGTGGTGTCTGGGAAAACAATAGAATTCCTGAAGTAGATGCTGCCCCCAGGATTGATGACATGTTTGATGAAATTACTGACGAAGAACACTGTAGGGGAGATAGTATATTAAGGCAATTAAAAGTAGGAGTGGTATCACCATTCCCTCTTGATTTTATGCATCTAGTTTGTTTAGGGGTAATGAGAAGAATTTTGCTGTTGTGGATGAAAGGGCCTCTCCCCACAAAGACTGGAGGTCAGCAAATAAAATTAATTTCTGAATCAATCATGAGTTTCATTTGCTTTATGCCACGAGAGTTTGCAACAAAAGGGGGATCACTTGTCAAAACTGATAGATGGAAAGCCACTGAATTTCAGACTTTCCTCTTATATTTTTTTCTTATATTTCTCATTTGCACTTAAAATAAAAATACCTGATGCTCTGTTTTCTAACTTTCTTCTTCTTCATGTTGGTATTACATTATTATGCGGTCAGTCAATGTGCCCACAATACTGTGATTATGCAGTGCAGATACTTATTTTATTTGTCCAACATTTTTCATCTACTGTATGTATGACAACATGATTGTATACAATGTTCATGGTCTAATTCATTTGGCTAATGATGTCAAGACATTCGGCCCTTTACAACATTTTTCAGCGTTCCCACTTGAAAACTACCTTAATACCATTAAAAGACTGATTAGAAAGCCAAAATGTCCACTTCAGCAAGTGATTCGCAGGTTATCAGAAAAAAAAAGTTCAGGGCAATCTAGACAGTTTAAAAGAGGTTGCAAAATGGAACACTTCTCTGGACCGTTACATTCAAATATCCTCTCAGGTTTCATGGCAGTTAAGGAATTGCACGTGGACACTTTTATGATTTCTGTTAACAAAGGGGACAATGCTATTCTTGCTGACCAACACATTTTTCTCATTAAAAAATATTATTGTTGTTGATGATGTTGTGTTGTTTGCCAAAGTTTTCTGTTAAAGCCCCTTTCTTTCCATATCCTGTGGATTCTCTCCAGCTAAATATAGCAGTTGTTAAAGAACTGAAACATGACTTTTTCATTTTGCACTGCCTGATATTTCTGTCAAAGTTGTTCTTTTGCCTTACAATGTGTCATTTCCATTAAACCATACTTTACAATGTAATTGAATCATTAGTGCACAACACCTTCCTTCTTTAGTTCTAATAATCTCTTTGGATCTGTTTTAATTGTATCTACAGGGACATTTATCAGTATGAATAAGTTCACTCTTAATTGGTAATTATATTGGTTGTATATTTTGTATAGGATACATGCTATTTCTTTTTTGTAATTTCGAGGTAATTCAGGCTTATTTCACTTTGCCTTGTGTGTTTTTAGGATAACCATGTATGCAGTAGTTGTATTTAAGGAAACTGAAGAAGTGGAGGTTATACCATCAGTTTGGTTGATTGCAGATAAGCATTTATGCCAATGGCATACTAGGTTTAAAAATCAATGGTGTTTCAGAAGACACAAGCTGAAACATGGAGAGAACATGAAGTTCAGGTGCTGCATGGGACCAGTACAGAAATCATTATTCATTTTTTCTATATATTAATAAGGTAGCAGAATACATCAATACTTTTTTTTTTTTAATGTGGTTCTTATATTGAAAGCAACTGGTTTCTTGAAATTGTCTAACTTAAAAATAAGTAAATTTAACATTTGTTTAGCTAGATTCAAATTGTTCTCATGCATAATTTATTTGCTGCTTCTCCATGCTTGTAAGAAATGCATGTTTTTATTCAAATACAGCAACTTATGAAAAGGCGTGAAAAAAACTGATAAGGGTGAGCACAACTTCAGATCTGAACTCCACAGATGAGGAAGGACAAATCCGAAAGCAGAGGTAAGTGACAAACACATCACTTGAACCATTCTGATAAAAAAAGTAACATGAAATGCAAAGAGCATAATAAATATGCAAATATTATGCAAACAATTAAAAAATGTCATCTATTACAGGACTCCATAAATGCCAAATTTCCAACAGACCCCTTGTAAAACTGGCATTTCTAGAAGGTGAAGATCACTTCTCAGTGCCCTTGCCAACTCCACCTTTGTTTCCAGTGGTAGCATCATGCAGCAGCAGCAAGAACAGTAGGAGCAACAACACGTGTACCCGCAGCAACAGAGAAGAAAATATCAGCAATGACAACAGGAACAACGACAGGACCACCTGCAGCAAGAACACTCTAACTGGGCACAGGAGCAGCTATATACCCCTGCCCGTATCCGGACCCTACAGCACGTCTATTACCACAACCCCACCACTGCGTGACCCCATACAGCACAACTGCGAGCCAACTTTGCATCTATACTTGCTGCCTGCCCGAGATGCATTCAGGGTCTTAAGTTATTGTGAATTAGCTGCATGGTTAGTTTATAAGTTATTGTTATTATTTATGTTTTAAATGTTTTAATTTATTTTATTACCTTAACAAGTTGCTGTTCCTCAGTAAAGATGTATTTTCCATGCAGAGTTTCAATAAATGACACTTCAGAAACAATTCATGTTCAAAGCACTTTTTTATTATTATTATTTGGCAGACAATACCAAAATAAATAAATACAGTCAAAACATAGTGAAACAACATTCTGCTTCCCTCTCTAACAAAAATAGTTCCAGTGTCACACTAATATGTGCTCATTGTAAATAAAACTTTAAAAGAAAATACATTAATGTTGGCATAGATATTATTGTTATTGTTGTTGCTATTAATATTTTGGTTTTTTTAGCAGACACCCTTATTATTGAAACATGGGAATTTGTTTTAAATAACTTATTTATAACAACTGGCATTCATATGTACGATGGATGGTCTTTACCTTTAATTGTCACAGAATGTTGGTGTGGTACAAAGAATACAAATTTTAATTTTTCAAATGCAGAGATATTTTGTTTGTAATTCATGTTTTAGAGTTAAATATTTATTTTACTGTATTTACCTTGAAAATTACTGTAAAGGTTGCACTGGTGTATTAGTCGCCACCCTTTTTGAAACTACAACTAAATTTTTTTTTTAAAAAAACACCTATTTTGATGTTTAAAATATAAATATATAATAATAAAGATTGCTTAACATCAATGAAAAATTGTACCAGTCAAGTTTTGAAATAACCAGATTTTGCAATGCCGTATTACATTATCAATTTACATTTATGTTTTTACAAATGTAAATATTGTTGAAATGTTGCGACATACAAAAATGTGCCTTAATTTACTCTTAATCTCTTTCCAGGTTACGTGTCTTATTAGTCTTGGTGGCACCACAGCTGATGAAATTGTGAAGCGCATGATGGGGCATATGCTGACCAACAATCTGGCCCGGGGCTGCAGTGGGCTGGGACGTGAAAACAAGAGTTATCTGTCCTTGCCTTGTCAAGAGCAATCAATGGGAAATGGTGCTTCTGGCATTTTAAACATTGTACATAAGTCAAATCCAATTAAATGAATACAAAATAAATTTGATGTAATTCAATAATCTTGTTAGCCATCCATAATAACATTTTCCGTGGCATTTATTATCTTTTTAAAAAGTCACAATAATGAAGCTTGCATGTCACCTGTTCCTTAAATAAAAGTAAAAGAAAAATGTAAAGGTCTTAATTATTACATTTCTAATTTGTATTAGAGTTATTATTCTTACTGGGTTTTTTTAAGCTGCAGCCAAGAATTATTCGTTCACAGAGGCAGAGTCTGAGGCCAGGATGAGGGCTGAAAATACAGTGGAGAGAGGGATGGGAGTGAATAAGGAGAGCAGAAAGAAAAAAGGTAAATTTTATATAAAATTTTATAAAAAGGGGTATCAGTTTTCATGTATAGATTAAAGTGTATTAATTACTAAAAGGGAAGTGTGTATATATATATATATATATATATATACACACTTCCCTTTTAGTAATTAATACACTTTAATCTATACATGAAAACTGATACCCCTTTTTTTATATATAACGCATTGTTCAAATAGTTAATTTTCTTAAATGCTCTTCATTGTAATTTAAATTTGTGTATAACATATTGTATCAGAATGGGTATTGCAGTTCAAAGAAAGGATAGGTCCTTGTTCTCTGGTAATTCAGATAATTTTAAGAAAGAGTGAAAGAGAACTATAATGGGAAAATATGGTTAATTTGTGTGAAGCTTTTCTAAAGCAATTTGCAACTACTCATTTTACATACACATTCTATACAGTTGGGTTTTTACTGGAGCAGTCTAGGTAAAGTACCTTGTCCAACGGTACAGTGTCTCATCTCGTCCAGAGCCCTAACCACAAAATGAAAGCTTTTCCAGTCATGATTATTTTATTGTAATAAAATACGGGGGTTAATGTAATAGTGCTTTTGTTGTGTACCTACAATTTCAGTTTTAACAATTACAATAGAGCTTAAAATAGAAAATGCGTGTAATATTCAGTGATCAGGTGTTTACTTACAGCATGCAGCTTGTAAAAACTAAAGTGACCTAAACCTAAAACCTAAACCCAAACCTTAAAACTATTATGCAATAGGAGTGGTCCATCCCTGAAACCATGGACAGAAGACATTGTAATCCTACCCTAAACATCATTGAATCAGTCCATAATACCTTGTAGTAACTGTGCTGGTCTATTATTTAATTAATTCTCTTATAATGTACAGATGCTGAAAGTGCTGCAGCCGCCGGAAGTGCTACTGCTTACATTGACAACTAAAGAATTATTTTTAATTTGCATTTTAATGTTACTTAATATATGCAAGCGGTTTTCTTTTTCAATTTTTTTTTTCTTTTTCAGAGAAAGACATGATGCTTTTTTTTAGCTCTTAATCATATTTAAAGTTGTGTATTGAGACCTACTAACATTGTATACTGCTACATACTGTTATTGGTGGCAGTAGTAGTCATAGTTGTGTAAACTGTAGTGACACTAGTTATATTAACAGATGCAGCAGTAGAAGTAGTCATAATAGCATTATGAGCAGTAAAAGCTGCAGTAGTAATGATAGTAGTGACAGTAATAGCAGTGGTAGTGGCAGACAGTAATAAACTGGCAGTAGTGTAAAGTCATGTGTATTTCTTCTTTATTTCTTACACTTTATTAAATGATTATAATATCGTATTTCTCAACATCAGCCCAAAACACAAGGCTATTAGGTCAGTCATTGGCCAACGTTGAGCCAACTCAACGTATATGATGTCAAAACATGCTGGATCAACGTTGAAGCAGGTTTGCCAAGGTTGGTCTAATGTCATAGCACATCTTTCACACCTTTCACCAACGCTGGCCCAACGTTGGGCCACCGTCTTCTGCCAATTGAGAGGTTGGCCCAACGTCAGCTTGCTATCTGGGGCATGATGTTAAAAAGATTATTTCCGGGTGTTATCTTTCAGTCCATTTATCCGTCATATTATTGTAATGCAAGTCAATATTTAATACATAATAGCTATACATATGCACCAAAAAAAAGAATATTCCCTTTGTTGTGATATTGTAAAAATATGTACCCAGGTGCTTGTCAGATATTGGGGGTTCATGTGTAGAGGCTGTATGTCTTTAAGAAGAAAGGGATTATGGGATATCAGCTGAGCCCTTGTCAGCTGATATACAAATGCTTAAGTGCTGAGAGGTGCTGTATATTATTAACACCAGCAGAATACTGTAACCTCAGTTTCATGCAACAGTAACCAAATGTGTGTGAGTACTGTTGTGTAAAAAAATGTCTTAAAATGAATAGTTGCATTCAAGAAATTTAGAACAAGAACAGCGAAAAACCTAAATACACTTAAAGTTTGAGTGTTGCACACATGCCATTGAGAAAATGCCCTGAAAACTTAACAAAGTCAATATTAAACAAAAAGGAAGTGAAAAAAAGTTTCTTTTGTGAACCAATGTTATATTTCGACAGTTATATTGTAGAGTGCCTAAATAGACTCCCACAAACACATTTTTTTCATCTGTTGCATCTTCTTTAACAGCAGCAAAGAGTTTTAGGATGATTTAATCGCACAGCAGATTCCTTAGTTAGGTGACGAGCTGATAATATCAGACAAAAAAGCAGGCACGGTAAAGACGTCACCATAATGAAAAACAGGAATGTATTGTGAGTCAGCTGTTGCAGGGAAAACAAAGTTTATTTTTCAGACTGAACAGAAATGTGAAAACAGAACACACAGAAATAATTGGGACTGCAATTAAGAAGTGTACTGTTGAGAAAAAAACAAAACAGAAAACTAAATATTTAGGGAATTAAAAATTAAATGTACTGCAGCTTAACTGACTGCAGTAAAAAAAAAACATTAGGTTACTACCATAACCCTGGTTCCCTGACAAAGAATGACAACCATTACCAAATGGGAAAGAGCCTCTCTGACCGTCAATCTCTGAGCAAATATACAAAAGCTGCCCTATCAGGGCCCTGCTGTGAGGGGAAGTCCCCCCCCCACCTCTTGCTGAAGAGAGTTGTCCTCACAGTAGCCCATCGCCATTTTCTTTCGAAATCAGAGGTCAGCTGGGGACACAACCTTGAAGGGTAATGGTTGTAATTCTCTTTCAGGGAACCAGGGTTATGGTAATAACCTAACGTTCCCTTTCAATTCAAATGACAACCATTACTGAATGGGAAAGCTGTACCAAAGCTGTTGTGACTCCAGGTTATTGACAGTACAGCCCAAAGGCGATAGCAGCAGAGCCCACATGACGCCTAAGGGCATGCCGCCTGCAAAACTCTAGAGCCCAAAGAGGGTCTTATTCGGTTTGTCACATCAAGGCGGTAAAAACGCACAAATGTCTGACTACCTGTCCATGTAGCAGCATTACATAACTCATCTAAGGAAGCGCCATGAAGGAAAGCCCACGAAGTTGCTTGGCCCCTGGTAGAATGGGCCGTAATGTCCCCCGATAACAGGGAGTCCATCTGTTCATACGCCAAGCGTATCGCATCTGTCACCCAGTGTGCTAGACATTGCGTCGATAGGGCCTGACCTCTAGAGCGGGACCTGTAGCAGACAACCAGCTGGTTGGACTGTCTCCAGGATGCCATCATGTCCAAATAACAGCGCAGAGCCTGAACTAGGCAGAGCGTGTGTTGTCTACAGTCCTCCCCTGTCTCGTGCGGGGGATGTCTGAAAGTTTTCTGATTGGTTAATATGGAATGAGGATACCACCTTTGGAAAAAAGGATGGATTTGTTCTTAATGTTATCCGTGAGTCACTTCCAGTGAAAGCCATATATGTGTCATCGATGGACAGCGCATGAAGCTCTTTTACTCGTCTGGCAGATGTAATGGCTATTAAAAATGCCACTTTTAATGAAACAGGGCACAGTTCTTCTGATGCCATGAGTGGACCCATAAGGGCCTGCAGTACCAGTTCTAGATCCCACTTTGGGACCATACTTTTCATGGGAGGACGAAGCCTCTGAGCACCTTTAAGAAATTGCACTGCCAGGAAATGTGCCCCAGAGGACACCGAGTCAATTTTGTCATGGCACACTGATATTGCTGCCAGGTATACCTTCAAAGTGGACACTGATTTTCCTGCATCAAACAGGTGTTGTAAGAAGGTTAACATTGTCTCAATTGGACAAGTCACTGGATCGTGACCTTCGGCAAGGCACCAGTCTTGGAAAACTTTCCATTTATATGAGTACTGGGCTCTAGTGCTTGGCGCCCTAGCAGACTGTAGTGTTTCTACTACTGCATCTGGCAAACCTCGTCTGAATAGACGGCTCCGTTCAACGGCCAGACCCAGAGTTGGAGCTGGGCTGGGTTCGGGTGCCATAATATCCCCTCTGCTTGGCTCAGGATGTCCTTGCGCAGCGGGAGCTGCCACGGATGATCCGACAACATGTCGGAGAGGAGAGCAAACCAGGGGCGTCTCGGCCATCTGGGTGCAACCAGCAGAACCTGTTTGCTCTCTCTACCCTGATCCTCTCTAGTGTCGGGTATTAATGGTAGCAGAGGGAATGCATATAAGAGCCCCTGTGGCCAGGGGTGAGCTAGCGCATCTACTCCCAGGGGACCCCCATCTCTCTCCATGGAGAACCATAGGGGGCAATGAGTGGACTCAGCTGTGGCAAAGAGGTCGACTTGTGCTGGCCTAAACCTCTCCCAAATCTGTTTCACCACTTGAGGATGCAGCCTCCACTCCGAGTTGTCTGGAGCGCCTCTGGACAGGAGGTCTGCTGCCTTGTTGTCCACAAGTTTCTGTGCGTCCAGGACAGGAGTCTGTGTGCTGCGTGGTGAAGGCCTGGTGAGTGCAGACCGTCTTGGTGTGGTGTTGTCCGTCGTGATCAGCACATGTTTGTGCACTAATTGCTGGGGAAAATGTAATAAAGCTAGACTCAGTGCTTGAAGCTCTTGCGCATTTATGTGCACTTGCTGCCAATGTCCCTTCCACTGATCTCTTATTCCTCTTAGTCAGTGCTGGGATCGGCGTTGAAGCGAGTGCTGTCGATGCCGAGGTCGGCGTCAAGATGCGCGTGGTAGGTGCCACGAGGTCGGTGCCGATGTGTAGCATGGTCGGTGCCTGGCTGTAGACGGCCTCGAAGCTACTCCCCGGTGCCGAATCAATCGGTGCCAGGTGGACCTGTTCCAAGGCTGGTGCCGACGGTAGGCACGGTTGGGGCCGAGCTGTAGGCGGCACCGAAGATGTTCACGCCAACTCTGGATCAACCGGGGCCAGGTGGGTGCTGTTTCTCTCAGCCTCGCAAGACAGTGGGAAACCGCAGTCGGTACCGAGGTAAGCAGCTGATTCAATCGGCATGGCCGTCGAGGACAAGCGCAGCCATGCTAGGATAACCCGAGGCTTGAGAGGGGGGCTAGGCCCAAGCTTTTTTTTTTTTTTTTTTTCTTGGTTCACTGACCGAATCGGCAGAGTACGATGTCGCGAGCCCGTGGGGTCTCCTACAGCACCACAAAGCTCTCAAATGGTGTATCAGCTACACAAAGCCTCTTGTAGTGAGAGTAATAGCCGCTCGCTAATCCGTGAAGAGGGGTCGAAACCAGCTCTAACCAGAAAACTGATGGGGGACTATAGCGAGAGCAGTGTTACTAATGCTCGAAAGCGTGATACCGTGGTTTAGAATTTATTTGGAGCACCAAATAAACCAACCAAATTCAGACACAAACACAGAAGCAATTCACGACCTGTCTCAGAGATATGAGAGAGGAAATGGTGATGGGCACTGTGAGAACGTCCCTCTTTAGCAAGAGGTGGGCGGGACTTCTCCCTCACAGCAGGGTCCTGATGATGAGCTTTTGTATATTTGCTCAGAGATTGATGGTCAGAGAGGCTCTTTCCTATTCGGTAATGGTTGTCATTCGAATTGAAAGGGAACAAACTGCCATTCGTTAAATTTAGCTGTCAGATTGTGCTAATGAAAATATCTCAAATATATGACAACGTGCTTGCCGTGATGTATTTAACAGCAGAACAAACATGCTGTAATTTAAACTTGTTTTTACTGGAAAATAAATGGTAACATGTAATCATAAGAGCTGTCTGTGTTACATGTTGTCAGATAAGGACTTGACTAACACGTATCAAGAAAAATTAGAATTCCACAAAGCAGCCATCATGGTTGGCAATGATTTCGTATCTGTGATGAAACTAAAACACCAGTACATCAGGAGTTGGATTCAGCTTATAGAGAGAATGAGGAAAAAAAACGGGCAGAAGCTATTTTTATGTTTGAATAACTCTCAATTATTGGTTATTATAGTTGTACTCTTACTATGTAACTTAGATTTACTAGCAAATGTGTTGCAAACTGCAGTGAAAGGAGCAGTTCCTTAAAAGTATGTTATATATACATTTGTTGAGATGAGGTGGGGTCACAGGTAACCTTTTTTGTTTCTGAAGGATTTAGTGAACCCATCAAGCTATAAGGCTAGATCTGTCCCTGTTAATCAATAATTGATTGATTGTGTTCACTGTTAAATAAAACCAAAATCCTACAAGTTATATTCTGTGAGTTTTGCACGACGTGGAGGGGGCAAGTAGATTTTTAAGAAGGACAAGCAGATTTTTCTAGCATTTTGTCCCTGGGACAAATTTTTTTCAAAAATTGCACAGCCCTGTACACTATTAACCTAACTGGGCAGTGTGTGGCATCCTCTCCCTGCCAGATTGGAAATGTGGTAGCTAAAAAGCCTCCAACTCCATTGACTGGTTGACATGAAAAGCAGGGCTGCTTTTAAGGAAGAAAATTAGTTTGGTGTCACCTTTGTCCTGGCTTATAGACAAATAGACAGTCTTTAGCAATGGATAGTGCTACATTTATCTACTTGCCGCACAGAGGTGATTGCTAGTAGAACAACCGCCTTCAAAGATAAACATTTCAGCGCTGGTGAACGCAGGAGCTCTAATGGTGGTTCCATAACAGCGTTAAGCATCACATTCAACCACCAACGAGGGACAAGGTCATTTCTAGGAGAAGCTCCCTTCAAAAACTGTCCCACCAGGAAGTCAGCTCCTGGGGAGACCAAATATATTTTAATATGCAAGCCGAAAAAACTGCCAGGTAGGCCTTAAGAGTAGAGGGAGATTTCCCCCTGTTAAAAAGGTCCAGCCCACGAGACAGACACCATGTCTGGAAGACTCCCCATTTAAAACTACTGGGAACACGTAGAAACAGGTCTGGCATTCTGGATGATTGTACTAACCTCATCTGAGAAACCAAGCTGACTTAGTTGCAGCGGATCAGAGAAACACTGTTTGTAGTGGTGTTGTAAAGCATTATCTCCTCTGTCTGCCAAGCTCTGAACAAATTACCATGATTAATTGCTGGAAAATTAGCCAGTGCCTCACCATGTTTGTGCAGACTGAGTGAGTTACCTTGATTAATTTGCAGAGTTAATTCCATTACTCAGAATACTCGTTAAAGCTGATTTAGAAGCTGACTGCGAGTAGAAGTACAAGAAATAAGAACACTGTCAACACATAATTAATTATTTAAAATGACTGTCAACCCTATCTTTCTCTTAATAAACCAAAAATGTAATATATTGTGAGCAAGAACAGAATGGACCCCACTTTAATTTCTATATGCATCATATCATATACTATTTGAACTAAACTGGCGGTAAATGAAAAAAAGATTAATTTCAAAAGAACCCGTTTATTCAATGGAAAAAAAAAATTATCCACCAGCCCAGTGGATCAAAAAAGAAGATATTATTAAGCAAAACTGCCCACTTTTACATGTTAGTTTAGAAAAACAGTAAATAAATGATTGCATTCTACTGAATCTACCGAACTAAAAACAATGGTTCACTTCCACTCACCTTCCCACCAAACACAGAGGTGATGCTGTTAAGGGCTGTGCACTTATGGTACAGCTCTATTCGTGTACAACAATTGAATTAGTTGACCAGTAAAACATGGCTAGAGGTCTGGCTTCATAAACATTTTTACTGTTAGGGATTAAGTGTATACGCACTGCAATGAAATGTTAAGAATTTTAAGGTTACGGTGGTATTTTTGGATCACGCGACCCCCTTTTGGGTCGGGACCCCAAGTTTGTTAGATGCTGGTATAGAGTAACCGGTCTGAATGGTGGTGAGCATGCAGGTGTCCATGGTGCATGATTGCCAGTAGTCCAGATGGGTGGTGAAATGGGCCTGTGGTCTGATGACAGTGACTGCAGCAGTGTAGACTAATAAGCTACTAGCATGCTGCTGTAGTTGCCCAGGATCGTGGCAAATGCTGTAACCACGTAGCCCTTTTTAAGCAGCACTTCTGTGACACAACATTGTTTTTTAGGGCAAGAAACATCCTTAAAAGCAACGTCAGGTTGGGCAACTGGACCAGTGGGGTAATGGGATCCTCAACAGGCGGGAAGTGCCAGCTTCTCTGCATCGTGCACCCCATAAAGGTTTTCAGTTACGTGAAGCAGGGAACAACTGCCTGGTGGCCCCAAGAAAACTGCCCCTGTGCAAAAAGCTGCAGACCTGACCTTATCAAAGCCCTTTGGTGTGTTCCATACCCAAGTAGGAGACACACTTATGCTTAGCGTCTGCTGGAATGCTGCTCTTGCATAAAACGCATAGGTGAAACTCAGGCATGGTGCACAGAGCCAAATACAGAATAATATGTTTATATGTACTAACCATGCTGTGCACAGTAAACACTTGCAGAGATGCACAAGAGGCTCTGTCATGTTTATATGCTGGTACTGACTTGGAACCAGATGCAATCGCCCAATGTCTGTGCAGGACGGCTTCAGTAGCCGATCAGTGCTAGTCTCGATACCAAACACAGTTTCTTGGTGCCGATCTGTGCCTGTCTCAGTATCGATCGGGGTGTACTTGGTACCGACGCCTTGGTGTCAACACAGGCTAGGGGCTGGCCGAGGGGCTCGGAGATGATTTGTACGTGCTTAGTACAGAGCCGTGGAGGCAGGGGGTGGTGCGCAGACAAGTAAATTTTATTCGGGGACCACTTGTCAAGAATATATAGCTTGCACCAGCGATTTGATCCAGGGGCCTAATCTGCCAGCTAACTAGTTTCCCACTAGTAGCCTTTGCTAAAGTGATGCCATTTTCTTTTGCTAGCTGCTGACCTAAGCAGCATAAGACACTAGGGAGATGTCCTTCACTGCCTAAAGCACAGGGAAGCTGCTGATGAAATCAAGCAGCTGGTGCTAGGGGCCAACTGTGTGCATAGTCTATGTAGCCTAGCAACAGGGAGATGGCTACATCTGTGCTGGAACAATCTCCCTAAAATGAAAGAAAGGATTTCTCTGTATCTCTCTCTCTCTCTCTCTCTCTCTCTCTCTCTCTCTCTCTCTCTCTCTCTCTCTCTCTCTCTCTCTCTCTCTCTCTCTCTCTCTCTCTCTCTCAAAATCCTCTCCTCTCCTCAACCCACTCAGGCATATATATATATATATATATATATATATATATATATATATATATATATATATATATATATATATATTTATATGATATACTAATGATGTTGAACGAGTCATAGTATGTGTCACTGACTGAGATTGATTAAATTCAACTGACACTTACTGTAAAGGCTTTACTTTAAGGTATGCTGGGTATGATTTATTAGCTGGTTTAAATTATTCATATTTCTTATTTAAATGAATATTACATTTCATTATTTAAAAAAAAAAAAAAAATGACCCTAAATTTAAGTATTTTACCCCTTAAGCTATGAAGGTCAGAAGCACAAATTGTATTTCTCAGTTTTTTTCAGTTATATGCAGTCCAGCTAAAAAATGCAAAAATGGTATTATTATGCTTAACAACAGTACTTTTCTCTAGTAGCAGAGCGGTCTGCAGTTTTGAGTAGAGTTAGCTATACAAACAACTACAGTTGCAGACAAAAGTGTTGGCACCCTACACTTAATGTAAGATAATTCAAGAAAACATGTTGAACACAAACATTTGGTGAACATTAGCCACTAATTCATATGAAAAAGAGCAAAATAAACAATTTCTGGTAGTAAAAAAAAAACAAAGATAGCACCATAGCAATTTCAAATATTTGTTCATGACAAAAGTACTGACACATTTACATTTAAAGTCAGTAAAAAGTTAATATAACTAATTAAATCAACTGAAAAGCATTACACAGTAACTAAGCTGCATTATAAAGTCCATAGCCATAAAAATAGGTCATTATTTCCAACATCTGTTTAAGAATGTTTTGGCAACACAGCAGATGGTCAAGACAAAGGAGTCGAATTCATCTTCAAGAAAAGCAAACTACAGAACAGTGTGAAAGAAATATGAAAATACCTGCAGTTAAACATGAAGGTGGTTCCATCATTACATGGTGGTGTGTTAGCAGTTCAGGGACTGGAGATATTTATGTGATTGAAGATTGAATGAATGCAGCAATGTATCAAAACATTTTACAAAGTACAATGATACCATCTGCTCGTAGGCTGATCGGCAGACAGGTTAGGCTAAGTCAACTCTGGAATTCTTGAAGTAAACGAAGATAAAAGTTCTGGAATGGCCTTCGCAATCACAATATCTCAATCCAATTGAAATGCTTTAGACTGATCTGAAAAGAACTGTAACAAAGCGCTGTGTTTCCAGCCTGTCTGAGCTGAAGGAAATACTACAAGACAGAATGGGCCCAGATTTCACCAACAAGATGAAACATGCCAGCTAAGAATTATCATAAACGTCTGAAAGCCGTAATAAAATCAAAAAGAAAGACACACAAAATCCAAAAGATTATTTGTTCAATTACTAGAAGTTGTGTATTTTGCTTTTATTTTTTTAAAAAGTGGTTGAAGTTTACTAAATGCTTCTGTTACAAATGCCGGTTTTTAACTGTCTTTATTTTTGTTGTGTGTTTTATTAGTGAATCTGTTGTTTTTCAACGGCTGCTAATTCTCCTGTGCACTGTGACTGACACTTGGGTTCAGCACTTTCCTCACAGTCGATCGGAAGTCCTGCCTTACATGCCAGTCCAGCCAATGATAGTCATGGGCTGACTAGAAAAAGGGAGGAGCAGGGACGAGGAGGACAAAGTGTTTTGGGAAGAAGCACACAATGTGTCTGAAAAAATAAAGAGGAGACAGCAGCATTGAGAACACTCTTGGGAGCAGTCTGAGGTTGACTGCAAAAACAAAAGAATGGGTTTAGAGTTTTTGTTCTTTTCTATTTGGGATTTTGATGCAGCGGGACTTGGTTGGGATATTTTTGTAAGGATTTTTGTTTCTTTGGATTTTGTGTTGTTTTTTTGGGGAGATTTTGTTTTATCACTTGCCATTGTTGGACTGTGTTTGAGCTACTTTTTTGTGGTAACTGGTTGGTGTTGAGAATTATTGACATTGAAGACGTTTTTTGGTTTACAAACAAATATATTTTTATTTTAGGCACTCCTTGGACAATCCATTCCCCAGTAGCCGATGTCATGGTCCCGGGAGATGGCCAAGGGTCTGAGGGTGAGAAGAGAACATTATTTCAGTTGCACTTTAATCATTTCCAGAACTGTTCTAACTTTAATAATTTTGTACTTGCCTATGCTGAGCGATCTCTTTGTAGTCCTGCCAAAACACACTCAAGATCCGCCAGTGTTCTACTTACTGTTTCCCAAGGTTTGAGGTCCAGCATTTGGGTCCGGAGATACTTGCCAGTTAGCGCGGAGAGTCAATGTCCAGCGCCAGTCTCCAGCATGCCACATCGGAGTTCCAGGAACGTTGGCGAGAGAAAAAGGAGACACACAGGGTTTAAAAATAGGCTAAGGGGAAGTAACCAGAACCCCTAGGTAGAGGTGGTAATTCTACTTACCTGAGTGTACGTTTCCTGTTTTCTTTGCCCCACTTCTTTCCAGGTTCGTCGAAGGTGTTGGCCGGTCGGCGGTTGGAGGCCCGGGCGATGGGCGTGGTGAGGTCTGTGGCGGGTTCGGTCTGCGAGGGAAGCGGATGTCGGAGAGAGGAGTCTCTTGGGACACCCCAGAGCTATCAGCGACAGTAACCTTTCTCTTTATTTATTTTATTTTTTTTTTTTTGAGAACTACCAACAGGAGGGGACTGCCTGGTGTGGTTTTTATTTTTTGTGGCTTACCCAAGCGGCTAAGTCAGTATGCTGCCTTGCGCTGAAAACATAAACTGATGGCTGGAGCTGCATTTTGTTATTTTTGCTGCATGTTTGTTTTGTCTATTGCAGAGGAGGGGTGAGAGGGGCTGCAGCCACGGAGCCAGTCCAGTGTTGCCAGGTCAGCGGTTTTCCCGTGGAATTGGGCTACTTCAAAAACACAGCCACGGGAAATATTAAGGAGTCGCTGGTTTAATGTAATTAAATTAGTGGTATAACTTTAAAAGACTGAACTGTTTTCATGTTTGGGATACAGCACCAGCGTTAGTATTTCAATGAAGGGATCACACGGTTAGTTCGGTTGCTGGTCTGGTATGAATGTTGATTTGTCCCTTCAGGGCTTCCATATGCATTTGTTGATAGTGACGTGTGGATGAGCTGTACTGGGGCTTGTAGTTTTTATCAAATTTATACCAGGTATACGAAAGATTTTTTTGTTTTGTTTTTTATGCATAGACCTACGTGTTAATAATGAGCTTGCTTTCAGTTTAAACAAATAATTAGGCTATTTTTGGGTTATTTTTGAAGTGACTTTGGGCTATAAACTGCAGAAATCTGGCAACCCTGAGCCAGTCCACACCTCACTGAGCTGGTGGCATCGCAGGTCTGGTGGATCTGCAGTGAGAAAAATGACATTTATTTAATTTTTTTATTTTTTTTGCCAATTACACCCAGTCTCATTCATAGGACTTTTTTTGCTTTAGTAGTCTTGTTAATCAACAAATTCATTTAAAAAATACCGTAGCCTACATTTGTTAATACAATACCCAAGAGAAGGAGTAAAGTATTAAACAAATCCCAAGCAGAAACCATCTTGTTAAAGAAAATGGTACACCGCTCATTCAATTCCTGCAAGCTCTCTAGCACACCCTTCTGCAGTATATTGTCGTGCCTCGACTTGCTGCAGATTTTCCGTGGCATGGGGGAAGTTTTCCACGGGACTCGCTGTAAATATTACCAATTAAATATATTTTAGCAGTGACGGTGTTTGTTTGTTTTTTTGTTTTTGTTTTGTTTTTTTATAAAATGTAAATGGGTTTGTCATCAGGATGGCTTTGCAGGGGTGACGTCAGACCAGAAGAAGGACAAAGAACAACAAAGGTAGGGCGGTGAATCTGTGATGCTACGGCGTCCAGAGTTTTATTGAAAAAATAAATAAAAAATAAACAAAAGATTTAAACAAAACAAAAGACACACAAAACAAAGGGCGCGTTGGCCAAACACAGACAAAACAAACGTGGACGAACCCAACAAGTACCGTGCTGGAGGTTCCAGCACGAAATAACAATTGTTAATATACTATCCTACTCTCTCCCGTTCTCCACTCATGAACACACAACCCCGAGTGAGTGAAAACATGCAGCTTTTATGCAGCTGTACTGAGACTCGATTGCTAATCAATCATTCAATTGGAGTCTCGGTACAACTGCACGTGAATTAATAAAAGTGCAATTCCCTTTGCTCTCATATTATTTTACCTGCACGTGAAGTGCTGTGCAATCCTTGTGCCTAAATACAGATATACATTTTAAACAGTTGTGCTTGTAACCCATATTTATATCCTGTGTATTTTATACATAAACACCAACATTAACATACTTATAAACATAATGGGGAGGGACACTCCGCCACAGGTTAAAGAATATTTAATATTGTAAAGGGATTTTTTTACATGCATTTCCACAATATTTAATAATTTACTTGTTTATTAGGAATGAAAATGTATGCAGCTGTAATTCATGTACTGTCTGAAACTGATTTGGAATTTATTAAATCACAATAGTGCCAATAAAATATGATGCACTACAAAGGGTAAAGCTATGTGTTATAATGCTGTCTAAGGTATTGCCCACAACTTAAAACAAGTTTTACTGGCACATGGTATTCCAATGGATTTCTATACATTCTAGGGGGACTTTTTGGCCAGTAAAAAAAGATTCAGTAAAAAAGGTAAATGTACATTTTATAATGTTGCCGGTTGTATCCCCCATGTTTAAAACATTTTGGGGTCTTTAAGGAAACTGATCGACTTGCATTTCAATCAGTTACCATACATTTCAATGGGATGTCTTGGCAAACGTTTATCGACTATATTTTCCTCTTAGATTCCTGTTGGCTGAGGGAACTGGTTCGTGCTTAACAACTCAAACATCTGAATAGGAATTTAAAGACAATCCAGTGGAACTGGTTTGTCAGTATTTTATAAGGATTTGATTCCAGCAATGACAAAGCATCACTGAAAATATATACTGAACCATCTGAAGTATTGTAGTGTGTAGTTTTGTGTACTGTTCTAATTGAGCATATTTTCTACAATATAAATCAAATGTAGGTAGCATTAAAAAAAACAGCAAGGCGGGTAAAAAGGCAGGGTGCCCTTTACTTATGAATATCTTTCAGCTTATGTAGAGCCCAAGTACAGTCGTGAAGGATCTAATGAAGAAAGTCAGCCATTACAAACATACAAAAAATATCAGAGAACTAGAAAACTGGGGTGCTGAGAACTCTGGCAGACCAAGTTCACCTTCATCATCTTTCCTAGTCACCTTCTTTGTAGGCGCTTCTCTCTAACTTCTGCCGTTAGCAGCCCCTTTTAAACCAAAACTTAATTATGGGAACCAGGTTTCTAGAAAACTAAAATATGATAACAAAGTAGACTTATTATTTATTCCACAACTAGTGTTCATGTTGATGATTGCTTATTAAACAGTCCCTCTCAGACCCTTATGTTTAGTGTACAGTGTCCCTTGATATAAAACCACTACACTGACTGGGCTGCCTGTATTCCTTTTCTTTGCATTTTTCTTGTTTGTATGCTCACCAAGGCTAACTTAACCACATCCATTTGGGATCTAGTCATTTATAACAGTCAGAAGTTTTAGTTCAGTCTTAGTTCGTAGATATTGTTTAAGTCATAGGCTTAGTCAATTGACTAAAATTGTCATTTAAATGCCCTACCCTTGCCCCTGAGTTTGCAAAATCCATTATCCCATGTTCACTTTTTGTATTATTAAGCAGGCAAACTTTTTGTTTATACCAACACTTTGAAAAGTATATGGCAGTACAGTACTATAAAGTAAAGCCCTCTCCTCCATGTTAGTCTGTACACAACACCAACATGGATTGTTTCTTTTTAACAGTTAGAAGTCCACTAAAATGTGCTAGCCCTCTTGCTTTACTGAACTGGTACAGCACATGCAGGTGTATTTTATGCTCAGTGTTACAAGACACATAAATTCACGCTGCTGTTTGGATAAGCTAAACAATGGCTGTATGAAAATCTAATATTTTAAAATGTAATAATAATAATAATAATAATAATAATAATAATAATAATAATAAATAAATTGAAAGAGAATACTGAAGGCTGAATGATAAGCCCTTACAAGATGTGGGTGGTGTATTCACTGTGGAAGCCCGGAATCTCTAATAAGAGCAAGTAGTTGTTTGAATTCAACCTCTCCCCCTTCTCCATGGCTTTGTGGATGACCAAAAGCACAGTGGTTTCTGACAGCAACCGCAAGCTACAGGTCCTCCACTCCACTTGAGAGAATAAATTAAGAGGTTTTTTTACGATGCCTTACTCTTACAAAATTCTAATTCATTTTGAAAGCCTCATCTCATGTTGATGTGTCTACACTCATCAGTTGTGCTGAATGCAAGAGACCATGGGTGGGAGGATGGAATTTACAACCTGAAATAATGTGCTGCTTATTAAAATAACGAATCAATTAAGAGGCACTCTATTTTCAAAATAAGCAATAAACAACAGCTGCAGACTAGTGTAAGGACACAAAGGAATAACTGATAATATATCTAAATATGGCTTTTCCATTGGTCTTTGATCTTTGAGACAAGCAAGAACTATAAAAGCTCTTGTGTTCAACCTATAACTGAAATTATTATTTTTTTATTTCCATAGAAACAATTACAAAACATCCCACTTGACAAGATGAATAGTGTTGACAAAGGCTGTAGTGTACTGTATGTAGTATCAGGTAGTTGTACGTGCCGGAATGATGATGATCATCACCAGTTTATTTATTTTTATTGTACTGAATATACATGTTTTACTAGACAAGCACTGAAATAAATGTTTTTACCTGTCTCATGTAATGTATCAGGTGTATTGTTCTTATTTAGAAGGCATGGTGCCAGATCTAATGATAGTGTAGGTCCCGGAATTTCCCCAATTTGACAGAATTGTTTTATTTTAGTACAGCTCCAGAATATATTGTAGTGATCTTGGTCACCGCTGACAGGCGATTGGTTTATCCAAACGCCGACTGCCCCGCAGCTGATCACAATGAAGTCATTCAGTGCGCTTCCTTTGCACCTCCTCCAAGATGGCCAACTTCTAGTTTCCACCTTCCATCAAGTCACCCCGTCCAGGGGGAAGCATACCACCAACCTTACACAGCGCCCTTTCTGCTCGGCAGGGAGATTTACAGCTTATATATTCTCTCTATGTCACAAACCCCTGGCAAATTTTTTTTAAACATAAGTCTATTTCTCAGCTCCTTCTGAAAACCTACTTAAACCCTTCTTAGGTCTGGTTAATGCTGCTTTGAAATGTTCCAGAGCTTTCCTCCAACCATTTAAAGTAAAATAATGTACACACAGAAATAAATAGAAATAAATAATGTCAGAGTCTAAAGCTGTTAATTCCAGGTAAGTATAAGTTGTTATAATTATCTTTCTAACCCTTTGTCCACAGGTCGCTTGGATTAAAAAATTGACCACCCGGATGTTTCCAATAAGTGTACAGAAACCACACAAACAGGTAAGCAAAAATAATGATTTTTTAATTATAGGAAACTGAATACAGCTTACTTTATAATACAATTTGCAAAATCCACTCTTCAAACCACCTTGCATGATATTTCAGTACAAACCTATCCTAAAACACCTAAAACTGTGCACCAAATAAAACCACTAAAGCCTTCCATTAGACATTGTTAGCAGGCTGTGGTGTGGGTGAAGTGAAGCAGAGAGAATGCCAGGTGAGCAGCGGAGTTTTGGATGAGCTGGAGCGGATGGGTGGCGGACGCAGGGAGGCCTGCCAAGAGGGAGATGCGGTAGTCTAGGCAGGAGAGTACCAGACGAAGAGTTGCGTAGAGTAGTTGCCGAGGAAGGGTCGGATTCTTTGTATGTTGCTCAAGAAGAATCGGCAGGTGTGTGCAAGAGTGGAGATGTGCTGGGAGTAGGAGAGAGAGGGGTCCAGGGTTACTCCGAGGTTCTTGGCTGAGAAGGAGGGAGAGAGCATGGTAGATTCCAGAGGGATTGAGATAGAAAGATCAGAGGAGGGGGAAGATGAGGGGAAGAAAAGGAGGTCAGATTTAGAGTTTGAGGTGATGTGTGAGTGCACCCAGGAGATAGCGGACAGATAGGAGATAGCAGACAGACAGGTAGGATCAGAGGGGGAGAAGAAGAGGAAGATCTGAGCATGATCAGCATAGAAATGGTATTAGAAACCGTAGTATGGGATAAGGGGGCCCAGGGAGCAGGTGCAGAGATAGAACTGGAGAGGACCCAAGACTGATCCTTGGGGGACTCCTGTTGAGAGAGGGTGAGGTGTGGAGATTGTGCTGCATCAGGTTACCTGATAGGTGCAGTCGGAGAGGTAGGAGAAGAACCAGGCTAGAGCAGTGCCAGAGATTCCTAGGTCAACGAGAGAAAATAGGAGAATATAGTGATCAACAGTGTCAAAGGCAGCAGGGAGATCAAGGAGAATTAGGACAGAGGAGAGAAAGGCAGCACGGGCAGAGTTTATTGAGTTAATGACAGACAGGAGAGCAGTTTTAGTGGAGTGAGTAGAGCAGAAACCAGATTGGAGAGGGTTGAGGAGAGAGTGGTTATACAGGAAAGCAGAGAACTGGCGGTGTACTGTCCACTCAAGGGTTTTAGAGAGCAAGGGTAAGAGGGAGACAGGATGGTAGTTCTGGAGGGAGGTGGGGTCGAGGGTAGTTTTTTTGAGGGGGGGGGGGGGGTGATAGAGGCTTGTTTGAAGGCAGAGGGAAAGAGGCCAGAGAGGAGAGAGGTGTTGAGAAGGGAGGAGATGAAGATGAGTAGAGCAGGAGCAGTAGCTTGAAAGCGATAAGTGGGGAGGGGGTCCAGATCGCACGTGGTGGGTTTGCTGTCCTGGAGGAGGGAGCAGGTCAGAGTCTGAGAGGGGAGAGAAGGAGGAGAAGGAACTTTCACTCTTTAGCCTTGTTAGCAGAAGAGTGAAAGTTCCAGAGTGCACCAGCATGAGTGCAGGAGGGGAGAGAGTGGGATGGGAGGTGAAGCAGAGGGTTGAGGTTAGAGGGGTTAGGGGTGCAGCGGGGGAAGAGAGGACAGAGGACAGAACAGGAAAGTGAGAGACAGTCATAGCCAGACATGTGAGGCAGAGAGGTGCAGTAGTAGTGGGAGGGCACAAATCTGTCTAGTAGTTGGCGTCTTCCGGTTCGGATTTTTTCCAAGATTTTGTTCCAAGGGAACTGGTTAACAACAAAAAAGAAATTTATTATCAGGGAAATATTGGAGACAGGAATTAATTTATTTATGGCACTTACAAAAAACAAGATACCTGTAGGTGACCTGTAACCTTTATGAACAGTAAACAAGAAAGTTAAGTTAAGTTTTTTTTTTAAATAGTATTTGTCTAAGGACTTTTTTTTGTTTGCATAAGTGCAAGGCACACAGGACGGCAAAGGAATAAAAAAAGCCTATCTACAAAATTAAGATACACAGTTTGCGTTGCTTACAGTGTGCAGTAGTTCATTTAAATTATGTTTTTTTTCTTTTTCTCTCCGTACTAGTCTGGTATGCATTGGCCAATGAAACAGGTGAATTGCACGGTGACCCCTCGATTTCTAGACCCCTACTTAAAGTATGATGCAATGATTTAACATTAATAACACTACATTGTGTACTCCATATACTGTAGAGATGTATGCAGTGAAGAGCCCTTTCATTTAACTAAATGAGAAAATGCATCACACATTGCACCATTAGCAATTCAGGACAGATCTCACATAGAAAACACAGCAATAGTCTTGCACACAGAAATTACAAGTTTTATTGAAAAATGCTGTACGGTACTATGGTCAAAGGAGTTACTTTATGAATAGTTTATGCAAAGAAAGAACTTGCCCATGAGTTACAGAAAACAAAGCCAACATTGCATCTAACAACACAAACAATAGTACTCCTAGACCATGAAAATATTACTGTCCAGGAACAACAAAGAACAATTTAATTAGCTTTGAAGAGCTGAAATGCTTTCTGCAGTCTTATCTCTCAAGCCTTTCTACCTTATTATTGAGATAAGTGGATTTGGATCTGTGTCATGATGGGTTTCTAGCCAGAAAGAGACTTTGATGAGCACTTAACAGGCTTTCAGAATACTCATTAAATTGCATGCCACTTGCTCAAGCCTGTTATTGTATAGTAGGAGGTTATTAACTTGTGTCTGACCAAAAGAAGGTCTTTAATAAAAACATCTGGAAGTTTGAACTGTCGTTATTAATTCCATGTTTTATTTGTCAGCAATGTGACAATTTGGCAAATGTCTGGTAACATTAATGTTATTCATTCAAGATAAAAGAGGAAGATGTGTTCTACAGGTGCTTATTAAAAATCAGGTCACCTCAACTTTGCTGTGATTATATCATGTGTGAAGTCATGTGCAAAGCTTGACTTAGTGGCAAACAAAACTCGATTTATGGAACTGCAGATAAGCAAGCCAGAAAAGAACCCCAACAGCTTCACACACAAAGATATACCAACTTGCAGAGCCATTCACTAAGAATGGTTACAACAGCCTTCTGCAATTCATAAACAGGTAGGTGTTGGAAGGTCATATGTTTTGCTGCAGACAATACATATTTCTACAACAAAAGTCTATTTTAAAAAATGTTTCTCTTTTGTTTTTATTTGGGACATCATGAAATTGTTAGTTCAGTTTCGAATGCTTTACAAAATGTTGTTTGTGTTAAAAGCAGCATCACCCTATTTAGAAGACAAACCAAAGGCTTACCTGAGAAGTCAAAGATGGAGAACAACAGGCATTGTGGGAAAATGTTGTTTCAGCTCTTTAGCCTGCTTACATCCTGAAACATTTGCTAGTGCAGAAAGGATATCACCTAGAAATAGGGTATGATAAATGATTCAACATTCAGTCGGTTTCAAATTGCTCATCTACAGGAACAATTTTAATAAGCTGTTTTTGTAATATGTTCAGAGTAAAGGACTAAACTGCCATATACTCCATTATATATATAGTGAAACGCTGATATATGAGCAGTGGCTTTTATGCTGAAGTTTATAATAATTACTATTCAGTAGTTCAGACAACCCCACAAGATACAGAATTTGAAATGAATGGTAATTATTTAGTATAATTATGAAGTAAGATACATACTGAAAAATGTGATTTTTCAGTATGTAACACACAGGATGGATGTGTGTGGGTGATGTCAGACCAGAAATAGGAACCAACACAGAATAAACAAAGAGGTGGAGTTTGGTGAAGCTGAGCTTTTGGTTTCACTCAGCATTTAATCAAATTCACTGGCAGCCAAATCAAAGAGGCAAACAAAACAAACTATACAGACAAACATGGTGAACTACTATTATAATTACTATTACCTCCGTCTCCAATCCCATTATCCACTCACCGAACACACAACCCTGAGTGAGTGAAAACATGCAGCTTTTATGCAGCTGTACCAAGACTCGTTACAATACAAGTACAGTACAGGATATACAATATTTTAGTAATATACAAAAAATTGTTGTGGGTAATGTTTATATTAATGTTACCAGGTTTTTTTCCATGTCCTTGACATGCTTTTAACATGCATATTTTATTAAAGAGACTCACAGTAAGTGTATTAAATTTAAATAAGTGTAGTAAATGTTCAAAAAAATGCAGGATGCCGGTAAAATTGACAGATCAAATTTGTGGAGGCCTTTAAAATATATTTTTGTATATTACTAAAATATTGTATATCCTGTACTGTACTTGTACTGTAACAAGTCTTGGTACAGCTGCATAAAAGCTGCATGTTTTCACTCACTCAGGGTTGTGTGTTCGGTGAGTGGAGAACGAGATTGGAGACGGAGGTAATAGTAATTATAATAGTAGCTCACCTTGTTTGTCTGTATAGTTAATTTTGTTTGTCTCTTTGTTTTGGCTGCCAGTACCGTGTCTGGTGTTTTGACATTGTCTGTTTCATTATTAAATGTTGAGCAAAACCAATCGCTCAGCTTCACCAAACTCCACCTCTTTGTTTATTCTGTGTTGGTTCCTATTGCTGGTCTGACGTCACCCACACACGCCATCCTGTTACAGTACTACATAACTATTAAGATATATTGACAGAAAGAAGCTCAATTACAAAATACAGATGTTGTCACTATATGGCTTAATGCTTTATAATTCAATCAGTATGGAAATTAAAAAGAAACATGAAGAAAACATGAGATGCTTCAGCCACCAATGCACATTTTATTATTTTTTGTTTCTATAATGTGACTGATTTACCTAGAATTGCTGGAAGCTCTTGCATAATGTGACAGATGAGTTGATCCAAGCATTTTGACAGGTATTCATTGCTGCTTTGTTACATGCTGTCGCCTTTCTGCTGTCTCTTTCGATGTACATCACTGGCCTACACAGAGGAGGTGAAGCCATTACCATTCATGAAAACACTGACCCTTCCATTGCAAATATCAGAATGAGGAACAAGAGGTAAGTTGTCTTTAAAAAGAAAGTCCGAGTGAGGTCATTCAGCTTTGTTATGATTTAATACTCTTAGTATTTTAAAGTTCGAGTAAGGTCATTCAGCTTTGTTATGATTTAAAACTCTTAGTATTTTAAAGTTCGAGTAAGGTCATTCAGCTTTGTTATGAATTAATACTCTTAACATTTTAAAGTTTGAGCAAGGTCATTCAGCTTTGTTATGATTTAATACTCTTAATATTTTAAAGTTCGAGTGAGGTCATTCAGCTTTTTTATGATTTAATACTCTTAGTATTTTAAAGTTCGAGCAGCATCATGTTTTTACTATACAGAGTGATAAAACCATCATAAATAAATCTACACTCATTTTAAAATGCTTCTACAAATTAAACAGATAAATATTGTTTTCTTGATGGAAAGTGATGTATTTATTCATGTACAATTCATATGCCAATGAAGCAAAACATCAAGGCACCTAGAATTATTGTTAGGAGTCATCTCACTTCAATAGGAAAATATAAAAGATCAAAAGTAAATGAAATATATTGTTTCTCCTATCAAGACCCCATCTCCAGAATGATCATGGCACTAAAAGCCTTTTTTTCTCTCTTCAAACATCAATCCACCGTTTCATTGTCACTGCATTTTACTCCTAATTTTACAAAGTAATTTCCTGCTTCACTTTCATCTTAAAAAAAATCCAAAAAGCATATGAAGGCGGATCATGTACTAACCTCACCTGAGTGAAATTTTAGGAAACAAGTAAGAAGCACAAATATAAATAAAAAGGGTAAGTTTTTATATGATTTTTTTTTGATTGCTGACATATTTCTTAGTATATTATGAAAACAAATATTTTAATGCACAGAAAAATAATGTATATAAACAGTACGGTGCTAAGAAGTAATATCATCATAGCAAGAAACAACTTGGTTTTGGAATGAGCATATCATTACCAGCAGTTTATTGCCAGCTTCATCCAGTTTAAATTATTTGCCTTTGCAAAACAAGGACCTGTATTCAAATTAATAATTTAATATGAGAATTAACAAACAAACTGTTGATGCATAATACAGTATGTTTAAAATATTAGTTTTCTACTATTTAAAGCTGAAGCAACCCACTACCACTTCAATGTTAGTTCCCTGCTGTATTATTACTACATTATTCTCTAGTTCAGGGATTCTCAAACTTTTTGAGTTGGGGACCACCTTTTGCTTATGGTGAACAACTCTCAAACCCCAATTTCCTTGTAAGTAAAATTTTAAACATTCACAGCTGTATTTTTAAATAAATGTATGATTTCAAAACATTTAAAATCAAACACTTAAAAGGTGCATTGGCAGTCAAAGACTAATTTAGAAATCTACACATTTTTAACTTCAAAAGACATTAAAAAGTAAAAACACAATATAGCCTACCTTTTCAGTGTGATGGGTGTGCCTGCTTTTCAGACGAGGCTGTGTGCTGGTAATACACATTTGTGGATTATCTTCAGTTTTCATGCATTTTTTTTTTTTTTAGCTCGAGGCATTTGCTCAAGAAAAATGTCTTGTGTAAAACACTTTTTTGGGTTTACAGTCACTTAGTTTATTTTACTCAGTAAACCAGGCTTTTCACTGGACGTCATGCAAATGAATGGGAAAGGTGGGGGTTGATATGTAATGAGCTATGCATAAAGTACTCATGCTGTTTTTGAAGATTGCTAATGAAATTTTGTAAAAATCTGTTTTCCATGCACAGAGAACTGGTACACGAGTGAATCTAAGCTGCTGTAATAAAGCAAATTACCCTGTGCCTGGTTGGTTAATAATGTGTTTTACTGCTCTTGCCCAAATTGTTTTTCAAATGTCATTAGTCAACAGGTATTGCAGATCACCATGGCTGAAAACCGGCGGAGACGTTTCTATATATATATATATATATATATATATATATATATATATATATATATATATATATATATATATATATATATATATATGTATATATATATATATATATATATATATATATATATATATATATATATATATATATATATGTATATATATATATGTATATATATATATATATATATATATATATATATATATATATATATATATATATATATATATATATATATATATATATATATATATATATATATATATATATATATATATATATATATATATATATGTATGTATCCCTTTAATTTAGGCAATACAGCACATAGGGGATCAGGTGATGCTACGTATACTACCCTGACCTGGAAACCCTACCGATCCGGACAGCTAACAACTGCTGAGGATGCATTCAACACCACGCTTGGCCAAATGCAGGTAGTGGGCACTTGAAAGTGAGGTGACGGATACTGATGAAACAGACTGAAGTGCAGCATTAGTTCATTCCCAAAATTGGCACTGCCTGCTGTATTCTGCACAAACTCTTGTCAAACAACAAAATGAGGTGACGGGGAAAGATACCAGTGTTGCCAAGTCTCATGAGATAAAAAAAGCGGCACTGCCTTTCAAAACAAGCCCAAAACAAGCACAGCTCATGTTAGAGTATGGGTATGCAAATTCCAACCTGCGATTCTCAAAAATACAAGACCAATCCCGCTTATTATAAGCGGACTTGGCAACTGTGAAGGTTACCTCAGCCGCCAGTTTCAATTGGACAGCAGCGATCTGAGGAGGCTCGTGCTGTCAGAGATTGTCCGTCCTTTTAAGTTATGTTGGATTTACTATTGTGTTAAATATTAATGTTCTAAACAAATAAAACACAATCAATACTTTCATTTGCAATTTTATTTGGTCAGTTCTGTGAGGGCATCAACAGCTTGTTGGTATATATGTTGCTGCACTGTTTTAGGCGATCAAGCTGGCTCATGACATCCAGTTTACCAACTATATTTATTAACGAGGAGGGCGGACACACATTGTCTTGAGACATAGCTGATACATGATTACATTTCTTTCTCTATTCCTTTACATAAAAGATATATTTGTAACAGATGGAAACATTTAAAAATTATGTTAACTTATTATCAAGCTGTGCAGACAAGGTCTCCCAAGGTGAAGTGGTAGGTCAGACACAGCCTAAGATGAGGATGAGGAGAAGGATTTTAAAGATGATCAATGGGACAACTAGTGTATTTCCTCCCTATAGCTTTCAGACACTAAATTGTTCTCATCTTTCCAAATCTTGCTAACATTATAATGTAAATCTATCAATTTGCTGTTTATTTTTGTTGCCTTTTGCTTTTTTTAAAAAATTATTAATCTGTGCAATACCTCACTTAGTCTGTAAAGGTTTGTCATATAGCGTATGTAAAGTTACTCCCTATTAACTTGTGCAATTTTACATCAAGACAAATACACTTGATTTGCAGATTTTAATGTCATGTTCTTTCATCAGAAAAATAAAGGGGATTAAAGATGGCAAGCAAAAGTTACAGAAAAAAATTCTTAATGTTGTAATTGTTAGTTTATGCCAGATAAAACTGTTTTCATATCATACTTTCTGTAGTTTAAATGATCTTCTTAAAATCCTAGTATAGAACTGTGACGAAGTGCCCGCTCCTGTATGTATTTTCTGTTATATGTTGCGTGTGGTGTGTTAAATGTTGGTGTGTAGTCATTGTTACACGGGATATAAACGGGTCTGTGTAACACGAGTGTTTAAAATGTATATTTGTATTTAGGCAGGAGGATTGCACAGCACTTCACATGCAAGTAAAATGTAATGTGTGAGCACGGGGAATTTCACTTTATTAATTCACATGCAGTTGTACCACGACTCCAATTGGCTGATTGATTAGAGGTCGAGTCACGGTACAGCTGCATAAAAGCAGCATGTTTTCACATACTCGGGGTTGTGTGTTCGGTGAGTGGAGAATGGGATAGGAGACGGAGGTAATAAATAATAAAATGGCAAGGTGCTCGACAAGTGTTAAAATGTTTAGCCAGTATATAGTACAAAAGGGATAGAGAGCCGAATCACAGGTTTTCGTCGTAAAAGCTCCCCCACCGTTCTGTCCCTTCCCTCACTCCACAAGAACTTTTACATCTGCCGGGTGTTTCCTCGGCTCTGTCTGCTTGATCAAACACCCACTATAGAAAACGTGGCCCAGACGAACTGCAGGACAACAGCTTCGCCTCCAAGGTATCCATTTTTCTGGAGCATATGCAGGAACTGCATTGTTGCGTAAGAATAATAGTTAAAATATCTGCTCACCTGTGTTTTGTGTAGTGTTAGTCCGTTTTTGTTTGTCTATTTATTTTGGCAAATGTGCCGTGTCCTGTGTTTTTGTGTTTGTTACAACCGTTTTATTTTCTGTTCTGTTTATTAAATGCTGAGCGAACTCATTCACTCAGCTCCACCAAACTCCACCTCTCTTGTTGTTTTATTTCCTGGCTCTGGTCTGACGCCACCCACTCAGGCCGTCTTTGTGACACGTGGTGCCAGAAATGGGACAACAGCGCCTCCAAGAATCAGACCAGAGCAGGAACTGCATTTTTGGAGAAAAATAATAAATATATATATAAATAAAATGGGATGGAAGGAGGATAAAGAGGTGAAGGACAAGGAGGAGGAGTGCCGCCTAAGGGCCAGACATCCACAGCGATTTAACAAGCCATCGCCGGGGTGTCTCCTCTGCGACCAGGACCATCTGTTCGCCAACTGTCCCTTCCGCTGCACTACCAAGAGGGAGAGGAGGAACTGGCCCAGAAGAGGAAAGAACAGGGAGCTGCAGTTTCCATTTTCTTCAGCTGCAGGAGCTGCCTCTGCCACCTCCACTGCCAGGAGCAGAGCAGCAGGAGCTGCCTCTGCCTCCTCCACCAGCAGAGGATGAATGCCTACTAGGTCCCTGTCCACCAGCAGAGGGTGAATGCCTGCTGGGTTCCTGTCCACCAGCAGAGGGTGAATGCCTGCTGGTATCACTTCCCACACCAGCAGAGGATGAATGCCTGCTGGTATCATTTCCCCCACAATCACGAGGAGAGGAGCTGGAGCTGCCTCTGCCTCCATCACCATCAGGGGGAGAGGAGCAGGAGCTGCCTCTATCTTCACCAGATGGACCAGGACTAGATGCTGGTGGTCCTCAGCAGCCCTTGCATAGGCTGCTGAGGGAAGCATGTGGAAGAACCGCCCGGCCGCAGTGGCCGAGAAGAGGGCCAACACCCGCATTACCCCATCTTGTCCTGACTCCCTGCCTTGCTTCGCCCAAGGATGCCTGCCACGCATCTTTGTGACAAGAACGTATTTATTTATTTTTAAGATACAGCTCCTAGAATATTTAGCCCCATCATTTCCAATGTGAAGTTATGCAAATGTTGAGGCTGTTATATCCCAGATGGGGCACTGCTGCTGTACCCTTGAGCAAGGTATTTTGCCCAGATTGCTCCAGTAAACTCAACTGTATAAATGGGTACCAGCATTTGTATGTAAAAATAATTAATTGTATCTCTGTAAGTGGCTTTGGATAAAAGTGTCAGCCAAATAAATAAATTTGTATTATTATTTTTATCTTTCTTTTCCCCACCCCTTGGGAAGAGGGAAATGGGGTAGACAATTCAGATCAAACAATATTACAGCAACACAGAAATACAACACAATATCAAAACAAAAACAAGAATATTACAACAAGATACAAGAAACTATTGAATCTAAAATATCAAGGAAAGAATATACCTTAATTAATTGAATGAAAGTTGTCCTAGGGGTAAATGCCATAATATGTACTTGACCTTACTCAAACAACTGTGCTACATTATCAACAGCAGTATGCCATGCTGCCATCGTGTTAATAGTGGTTAAGTGTAGCTGAGCCATAAATCTTTCCAAAAGAATAATGTCATGTAAGTAGATTAACCAGAGAGAAGAAAAAGCGATAGACAGCTCCACCCAACCCTAATTTTCTTGGCTGCCATCATTCCTTCCAGGAAAAGCCTTCTAGATTGTAATGGCAATGCTAACTAAGAGTCATCAGCCAGCAAAAGCACCTCAGAAGAGAGGGGCATGACCACTACCACTAGAGAGCCCATAATAGCTACAACAAACTGCCTAAAGTTAACAATTTTCAGGCACTCCCGAACATATGCAAGTATGTGCCTTTCACCACCAAGGCCCAAGCCTGGCAGGTAGAATCCGCTACCATTTTCAACTGGACCCTCCTAAGTGGAGTAGCATACAATCTGTGAGCCATTTTTAAATGAATAAACTGATGTGCCACATTTCTAGATGACATAAAAATATTCTTCCAGATAGTATCCCAGTCAGGGGTGACAGCAAGCTTACTCAAGTCTCTATCCCAAATGGAAGTAATTGGAAGGGTCTTAACATTGTAGGATAAGGGTTTATCATATATGAATGAAACAATCCCTACATTGGGAGGAGAGCTGTAAAAGAGATTTACCAGTGGATGAGGATGTAAAGAGGCACCCCAGGGAACCCCATATGCATGAAGGGATCAGCGTAGCCTTAAATAAAAAAATAAAGAGAAGCCTGGAAGGGAGTATTGTTCTTGCAAATCCTGAAAAGAACAGAGGCCAGAATCATTAAAGATATCACTCAGTGTGTGTATGTTGCGCGTCGACCAAGGAGAATAAACAAAAGGGTGTGAGCCAGTTAATAGGGATGCATTACCCCAGACAAGGGATAGTGTGTGCATTACATTAGTCGTACGAAACTAATTGTTAACATTATTCCAAGTTTGCAAAAAAAAAAAAAAAAAAAAAGCTTTAAACCAGAAAAGGGAAAAACACTCATGTCTACTATTGCCTCAGATGTGTAAAGTTGAGTGAAATATCTTTAGGACCTTGTTTACTTGCTGTGGCCGGGAAACCACCCTTCCCATTCTATCTTTGATTGCATCCATAGGGGAAAGTTTTTCTGCTTGTTTTAAGTGCAAAGCCAATAATCTGCTTGGGCATTCAGCATGTTCATTATAAAGCTGCTTTATTTCTTGACAGCTTTTTATGTCTGGCTTTCAAAGCACGCAAGTGATCCATCTTGGAACTACAAAAGCTGTGTGTGACAGAAAAATAATGAATCTTGGTTATAAATCTCCCTGTGAGGGCGCATTGTAAAGGGAACCGTGTACCCTGCACTGGATGGTCTGACAGTTCATTCCAGGGAAAGGTGAAAGTCAGCCATCTAGAAAGGGGGCGGGGCTAGAGTACACCAAGTCATCATCCCAGATGGGAAGCGATGTGGCAACCACGGATTGGAGGAAAAGTGGTTGCACTCATTAACCAAGGGGACGTGGCTAAGCGATCTCTTCTTAGTTATGGTTGCGAGAGAACCGCTGAAGGAGAATAAAGTAACCGTGTTAGTGTTTGTTTGTTTTATCGTTCTAATTGTACTTGTTTGTTCTTTGGACAGCTAACACGTACCGGGAGCAGCACAAACCCGGATAGAACTTCACAACTGTACACAAATAAATTGTATTACACCACTTACACGTTAGCACTCACTCTGGACTTGTGATGGTGTTTGTGTCTTTGTGTGTGTTTATACTGTGTTTATTATTTTGGCACTGTAACCTGCGGTTTAAAACAGTGCAATACACATCACAATGACCTGGATAACAAATGGGAACCAGTAAAGAATCGTTTGGACCATGAACTTTGTTGTCTGTCATCTGAAAACTGCAAACCACTTTGCCATACTGAGCTTCAGTTGCAATTCAACATGTCTAACCTCCTCCTTTAGCCTAGTAATCTGCTGTAGTCTGGATTTGTTTAAACGTGAAGCATATGAGATTGTACAACCCCGAATATGACATTTCCTTATTTCCCATACTGTATGGGGGTCACCTGTGAGGATAAATGAAATGCCATGAATTCTTCTAAACTCTCATTAAATGCTTAACAAAAGCTTTATCCTGCAGCAGAAAAGTACTAAACCAACAGCGCTTAGCCCGTCTTATCTCAGGAATAAAATTAAAAGTATATGACACAGGTGTGATCCGAGATAAATATATTTTGGATCTCTGCGGACTTCACAAACTGCAAAATATTACAGGATACTAGAATAGCATCGATTTTGCTATGTTTTATACTGGCACAAGAAAAACGTATAACCACAAGTAGAGGGATTCTGAATCCGCAAGGGGTCACAAATCGATAGATCTCTAGAAAATGATTTTAATAATTGAGTAGTTTAGAGAATGTGTGGCTGAAGGGTGAGAAGTGTCTAACACTGTATTGAATAGCTGATTGAACACTCCCCCCCCGCCCGCCAATATATAAGGGATATTCACCAGTGAAGCCAATGCATGTTTCACTTGAAACTCGAAAAACTGTGAGTCAAAGATATTTGGTGCATAGAGAACGGCAATACAGACCTCTATGTCATTCAACAACTTAGTAACATAGCAGAATCTCCCCTCCGAATCATTCCCTTGGAAACTAATTTTAAGGTTCAGCTGTCTCTTGGCAAGAATAATGACGCCTCTATGTTTATTCTGAGCAGAGGAATATGCAATTACCTTGTAATGTTTATTTTGAAAATGAGCAACATCACTTGAAACCAAATGAGTTTCCTGCAAACATGCAATATCAACATCATTTCTTAAAGAGATTATCTAAGCACTGTCTTCTCTTTACAGGATGATTGGCCTCTTGTGAATTCCAGGAGTTAATAACAACGCTAGCCATGGTCAAAGATAGGAATAAAGATCAGGGAGAGTAAACGAGTAAACGACGTAGCACTCAGATAGCAACAAAATATAACATGGAGAAAGATCACCGATATCATATAATAATATCCTATAGGACAATAGCATAGTAATGCCAAAAACACAGCAAAATAAACTGAGAAAGGAGCATGGTTACAAAAATTTAAAATGATAAAAAAAAGAGAGCCATAGGGAGCACACTACATATTAGAATGCTCAGGCCCCCCCCCCCCCCTCCCCCCCCCCCCCCCCCCCCCACACCCCCCCCCCCCCCCCCCCCCCCCCCCCCCCCCCCCCCCCCCCCCCCCCCCCCCCCCCCCCCCCCCCCCCCCCCCCCCCCCCCCCCCCCCCCCCCCAATAACACCTGTACTCCCTTTCGCTTGCAGATTCTGCCCCATATCCACTCCCCCCCCCCCCCCCCCCCCAGCCAATACAACAATTGTCATTGCGAACCAAATTACCCTGAGGGGGGCTTGCTGTGAGCTAGACCACCTTGCGAATAGAAAAAATGAACTCCAGATTGAACAACTGTAAACAACATGTCTATATATAAAAAAGGGGGCAATTAATTCTTAATATCAATGAAATACAGCATATTTTATTCCGCTATACATCCGTCACCAGGCAGTAATACAAGGGGGCAATGTCAAAATGACTGAAGTTGCAGCAGTAGAAGTAAAAATGCCAGGAAAAAAAGATAAACATATGACTAGTCCCCATATCCTATCAAAGCAAAACCATTAGACAAGACCATTTTGAATGAACACAGAAGTATGCCTCGAAGGGAAATAGTTCTCATATTCCCATAAAAAACTAAACTTAAGAGGTAAATTCATAAGTCTAGCAACAAGCATAGACTATAAATAAAACTATATATATATACTGTATATAATTTATTTCTTAGCAGACTACCTTATCCAGTGCAACTTATAATTGTTACAAAATATAACAGTACATAGTACATTATAAAATATCACATTACAAGTTATCACATTATAAAATATCATGTTACAGAATACTATAATACAGATACGAGCAGTTAAGAAATTACAATAAGATCAAATTTAAGTAAGAGCAAAATAAAGTATGGCCTGAACCCATGGATTAAACGGAGCAATACACAACGATGTATATTGCCTGTTCTCATTATTGTTTACTGTTGTCATCAGACTTTGTATTATATATAAAACCATCATTTCACCAGTACTTTGTTGTTTGTCCTTGTCTTCACCCATACACCTGCTCACTGCAAACCACTTTACCGTCTGGACATTCATTTTGTTTTGATCTTGAAAATTACAAAGGGAGTCAGCTGAACTTTTCTTTATGTGGCCTTGTTTTGGATTACAACCGATTTAAAAAGTTAAATTGAGATCTCCAACGATTTAATTTCTACATCTTCAAGTGCACCAACGATAAAATGAAAGTGCTTTATTTAATTTTTTTTTTTTTTTAAAAAGGGACGTTGGACTTCTAGGGTTACCTGCGTATTTCTTTATTTGTATTCTGTTTTATTTGTTTTTCATTTTAAAAAAGTGTTGCGGTGCTAATTGTATTTGATTTATTTGAATACTGTGTTTTGACTTATCAATTTAAATATTGTAAGTGTGTGGCAGAGTGGAGGAACAGCCCTGCACATAATAAGAGGGGGCAGGGGAAAGCCCTGCATGTAAATAAATATGTTGTGGTTGTTTAGCATGGGTGAATGTATTGTTAGGATTTCAAATGTATAGTTTTGGTTATTTAAACAGGTGATTTAATGTATTGTGTGATTTGAATGAATGTTGTGTTATTTAAAAATATGATGCTTTCTTTGTTATTGTTTGGTTTGGATGTGGTCTGGCAGATTCATCAGCTCGTATCAGTTCGCATCTGCCAGACATCTCATGAGAATGTAGCTGGTGCCATTTATTGAATTATTCTTTAAGTATTTGTAATTATTTTGTTAAATGCACCAGTATATAAACCTGTATATTTATGTGTTTGGGCAGGGAGTGTTTAGAGTGGAGAGTTTTGGAGCTAGGGAGAGAGAAGCACAGAGAGCAAAACAAAACGAAACAAAACTAAAAAGTAAGGATCAGTGAAGACAACTGCCCAGCCTGACCTTAGGTCTATTGCTTTTGTGTTCATGATTTGTTTTTGTATTAACTTTTTATTTTGCTCCGTGAGCAGTGTTTTTAGTTTAAATATTTTATTTATTCTTGTTTCAATAAAAATGGAACAAGAGTCCTTTTCAGTTCCTGCTTCTGGCCTGACACCACCCTTAGCCATCGTGATACACGTGGTGTCCAGAATGGGATTTAGCATCTCCTGGACTCAGGCCAGAGCAGGTACCGTGGGTGAACATTTTTTGAAAAGTATTTTTTCTCTGTTTTTTTAATTACATTTTTGAATGATGGAGGTGCCTGCACTTCACTGAGATGAGGCACTACAGAAGGAAAGGTACTGTCCAGAGGAGGATGGAAGGGCCATTTTTCCAAAGAGGGACAGAATGGTACAAGAGTTGGCTGAGGGACGCCAGTACCCCCCTATGGCTAAAAACAGAGGGGAGACATCTGCTGGGGGACATCCACTTGGACATCCTCCTGGATTTTCTTCCAGCTGAAGTCAGAAGTCCAACGCAAGGCAATCACCAGAGGGTATCCAGGAGCAGGAAAGGGAGGACAAAGAAACAGACCTGGAGTGGGAGGAGCTGAAATATCCTACGCCCGAGCGGGAGAAGCTCGAACTTCCTACGCCCATGTGGGAGGAGCACAAACAGAAGTGGGGAGCCGGTGCGTCCAGCACCCAGAAGGGGGGAGGCAGTGCGTCCAGCGCCCAAAAGGGGGGAGTCGGTGCGTCCACAGCCCAAGAAGGAGGAGCCGTTGCATCCACAGCCCAAGAGGGGAAGGCTGAGCGTCCACCGCCCAAGAAGGGGAAACCCACAGGTCCAGGGCCCAAGCCATCAGCAGAGAAAGATTGTCTGCTGTTTCCTCCTCAACCAACAGAGGGAGATTACCTGCTGTTGCCACCTCCATCAGCAGAGGGAGATTACCTGCTGTTTCCGCACCCACCAGCAGAGGAAGAGTGCCTGCTGTTTCCAGGGCAAGAGGGAGTCCAGCCGCTGTCTCCAGGGCAAGAGGGAGAAGCCCCACTTCTCTCTTCAGCGCAAGAGGGAGAAGCCCTGCTGCTGTCTCTAGTGCAAGAGGAAGAAGCCTGCTGTCTCCAGCACAGGAGGACTACTTGCCACTCCCACCTCCACTGCCATGGGAGGACGACCTGTCGCGCCCAGCACCACCACCAGTGGGAGAAGTGGAGCTCCCGCTGCCACCTTCTTGGCTGGGGGCTCCCCTCCCGGCATCACCTCCCAAGAGTCCGTACCTGCTGTCACCTCCCGAGGGTCCACACCTGTCGTCGGCTTCCGAGGGACCACTCCAGCCCTCTCTTGCACCACCTGGGGCTGCCATGCCTGCACCGCCTAGCGCTGCTATACCTGCACTGCTATACCTGCACTGCCTAGGGCTGCTATGCCTGCTCCACCTAGGGCTGCATAGCCTGCATCACCCAGGGCTGCCTGCACACCACCGCCCAGGGATGCCATGCCTGCTTTGCTCAGGGGCATCGGTTTTGCATTGCCTGGGGTTGCCTGCAGCTCTGCTTCACCTTGGGGTTGCTGGCTTTGCTTTGCCTGGGATTGTTGGCTCTGCTTCGCCTGGCCAAACACTACTATTTTGTAACCCTCATTACATCTCTGGCTCTACATCCCCGACAGCTCTTCTCAACCCTTAACAAGATACTCCGCCCCCCCCCCCCCCCCCCCCGTTTATTCCAATCTCCGTCCCTCACAACCCTCATGGCTAATGACCTGTCTCAATATTTCACCACCAAAATCAGCACCATTCGTCTCCACCTCTTGACTCTCCCCCAGATTAGCCCCCTCCCCCAGCTTTCCACTCCACCTCTACTTGCTCTTAACTCCGTCTTTACTGTCCAGAACCATCTGGCCAACTCCTCCCATGCTGGACTTTCTTCTATCCTCATTATTCTTGATCTTTCCTCTGCTTTTGACAATGTCGATTACCCCATCCTCCTCTCCACTCTCTCTAGCCTGGGCATCTCTGGTATACCCCTTGCCTGGCTACAGTCATATCTATCTTCACGCACCTCTGCCGTTGCCTTCAATAACCTCACTTCCCCCCCTCCCCCCTGACTGTTAGTGTCCCCCAGGGCTCAGTCCTCGAACCTTTACTATTCTCCCTTTACACCTCACCCCTAGAAGCTATAATTTCCTCATTTAACTTCCCTCACCATTTCTTTGCTGATGACACCCGGATTATCTTTTCATTCCCCTTTTTTACCCCTGACCTTGCCGCCCATATATCAGTCTGTCTGGTCATTATCCAATTCTGGATGGTGTGCCGTTACCTCCTCATCAAAACATCAAAAACTGAAATCCTTTTCTTCCCCTCCCCCTCGTCTCCACCACCCACATTTCATTCCCACCCTTGTCCCTCATTCCAACCCTCTCTGCTTGTAACCTCGGGGTCATATTCAATTCCACCCTCTCCCTTTCTGACCATATCTCGGCCATAACACATACCTGCCGTTTTCACCTATTCAACAATCTGCAAAATATGCCCCTCCATCTCCTTCTCCACTATCAAACTCCTGGTCCACGCTCTCATTTTCACCTGGCTTGACTATTATAACTCCCTCCTCCTTGGTCTCCCCTCCTATGCCTTTACACCACTTCAACAAATTCAAAATGCTGCTGTCCATATTATATTTAACCTCCCCACTCCTTCCACACTTCCCCTCTCTTCCTCCAGGTACACTGGCTCCCTGTTTACCACCGTTGCCTGTTCAAATTCCTTACACTAGTATATAAATATCTTCACGGCCTTGCCCCACCTTATCTGGCTGCACTCATTTCCTATTATATTCCTCCTCGTCCCTTACGCTCCCAATCACTACTGTCCCTCTCTGTCCCACCCTCGCCCTGTGCCCAATCCGTTTTTGTTCCTTCTCTCTTTTTGCTCCCCTCCATTGGAATAAACTGCCACTCAACATAAAACAGTCACCCACTTTATGCAGTTTTCGCTCCTCCCTTAAAACTCATCTTTTTTCCCCAGACCATCCTACCCTTACTGCTGGCCCCTGACCTGTTATGACAGCCTCTGGCTCTTGCTTTCATATAGCTATTAATCTCCTCACCTTACACCAATATTTTTAGGCTCTTTCTTTACCCACTTTTTTAGTTTGTACAAAATTCTAAAAACTTGTAAAGTGCCTTGGTTAAAGGCGTTATAATAAATGCTAAATAAATAAATAAAATACATACCATGTGCTTATTCGGTCAGTAGGGGTTATTCATGGCATATTTCCTCTGCTTAGAGAAGGCTTGTCCTTGAGCATAGAGCAACATATGTCTGAACTCAGCAATGAGATTACAAATTCTGTGTGAGTTGCCCCAGTTTGGGCGCCATTGTAATGCCTTTTATTTATTATTTATTAATTAATTTTATTTTTACACTTACTACGGTCTGGATTTGAACTGCTGACCTCTGGCACTGAAGGCAGACACACTACAATGTGCCAATTCAACACAGTAGATTTCTAGATTCTGTACATAGACTGAATTATACTTCTAATACTGTATTATTAATGATGCTATTATTTTACAGTGATCGTGACATCCGTGTGACAATTTTGTGTGGGCTTTGCATGCAGCAACTGCACTGTCATGATAGGAAGAAAAAATCCGGTCCTCTCACACATTCATGAAAAGCAGTCAAATGTTTTCAACATTGGATGTATATGCCATCTTGCAAACTTGTGTGCTGCTGCTGGGATAGTTCCTGAGGATGACTGTTAATTGACATCGTTTGGCATTTTGAGAATAACGTTCTTAATGTTTATTTGGTATTATTTCCATGTGTGCTATTTTATTTTAACTAACTTAGTGAAAGGGTTTTCTTTATATTATTTTTATATTTGACATTATGGTATATTGAAGTTAAATCGTTGTGTTTACATTTATTTTAAGGTTGCTGTTTAATCTGGTGTTTATTCCTACCAAAAGACTGTGGTGTGCTATTTCTCCAAAAATTGTTGTTGCTTTGAGATCCTGAGGTTGCAATTTAAAGATACGTTTATTGCAAATATACATTATTAACCCTACTAATTGGTTCTTTATTAATTCTTAATATGGCTTAATTTAAAAAAAGACAGATATTTTTCATAATTTTGACATACTTTAGTTAATTTTAATGAGTCTCATGTGTCTTCCTGCAGACTTTCATGCTTTTGCATTATACTATTAAAAAGTAGCCTTTAATTATGTCATTAAAATAGTGACAAGTGTTGTGTAATGACTACATACCTTACTTCAGTTAAAGCAAATTTCTTTCTAGCCTGTAGATGTGAAAATGTGCTTGTTTTTCTACATTGTCAGATATTTGCAATTTTGAAATGCTAGTGAAAGTTTTACAAGCAGGTAGAGAACATACAGTGGCTCTCAAAAGTATTCACCCCGCTTGGACTTTTTCACATTTTATTGTGTTACAACATGGAATCAAAATGGATTTAATGAGGAGATTTTGACACTGATCAACTACTGTGAAGCATGGTGGTGGCAGCATCATGCCATGGGGATGCTTCTCTGCATCAGGGCCTGGAAAGCGCATGAAGATAGAGGGCAAAATGGATGCAGCAAAGTACAGAGAAATCCTGGAGGAAAACCTGTTGAAATCTGCAAGAGACCTGGGACTAGAGAGAAGATTCATCTTCCAGCAGGACAATGACCCCAAACATACAGCCAAAGCCACACTGGAGTGGCTTAAAAACAAAAAGGTCAATGTCCTGGAGTGGCCCAGTCAAAGCCTGGACCTCAATCCAATTGAGAATATGTGGAAAGAGTTGAAAATTGCTGTTTACCAAAGGTCCCCATCCAACTTGACTGAGCTTAAGCAATTCTGCAAAGAAGAATGGACAAAGATTGCAGTGTCCAGATGTTTAAAGCTGGTGGAAACTTATCCAAATAGATTCATGGCTGTAATTGCTGCCAAAGGTGCCCCTACCAAATATTGACTCAAGGGGGTGAATACTTCTGCAATCAATTATTTTCTGTTTTGTATTTGTAATTAATTTAGAACAATTTGTAGATTTTATTTTTCACTTTGACATTATGGACTCTTTTTGTGTTGATCAGTGGCAAAAACTCACTGTAAAACCTACAGTAATATTCATCCTGTGTTTGCTTTTTGTCCTCAGTTCCAAACAAAAGGAAGTCTACAAAGAGTTTCAAGAGTTTGTTGAAGTTAACCAGCTGGGGATTTTCAAACATTGTCCGACCTTGGCTGTCTGTTGAGAGGGTGGTGTAGCAG